>NW_017670391.1:679409-778584 GCF_001879085.1 Nicotiana attenuata
AGTAAAATATAGAAAATAAAATACCTAAATGCAGATGCATTATTTTTTGTATTTTGTATGAATTAACATGCACAAACAAAATGCAAACAATTATCAAAAAATGACACAAAAATGCACAAAAATTGTAAAAATAAAGAAAAATCTTTTTGTTCGAATTTTGTGGGAATAATTCATATATAGGGCAAAAATCACGTGCTCACAATTCTTGTTAATCTTAATTCCATAGACATATAGGCATTGAGTTGACTTGAATAGGTGAGTAAGAACTCGACAGATTCTTATGAGTAATATTAACCTTGTCAACCAATAACCCAGATAAATCAATTAGTCATTTTAAGCCAAGAATGCAACACGATTGTTAACTAGCCCGTGACCCTGGAATATCCTCTCCTACTATTTGTTACTCGAAATCATCATTTGTTCGATTAATTGCTCTAGTAAAACAGTTACATCTCTATTTTGTGAAGAACCTCTTGGATAGATAAATTAATTGAGTTTGAATCAGTCAACAGTTAATCACAAGTCTTCGTGGGAATGATACTCTACTCACTACTTTATTACTTGACGATCACGTGCACTTGCGTGAGTGCGTTTGATCGCAACAATGACATGGTGGGTCATCACATAATGGTTCAATAAAAACTGAATTTGGAGCTCATTTGCTTAATGTGGTACCCTTTATTCCCAAAGGAACGACGTTGAAACATCAAATAAGAGCGCAATACAATCCGAAACACACCTGAGACCGCCGGGACCCCGTCCAATCACACAACACGGTCCCATAACATAAGACGGACCTGCTCGAGGCCTCAAATCACGTCAAAACAATGCTAAAACCATGAATCGCACTCATTTTCAAGCTTAATGAACTTTAAAATTTCAAACTTCTACTTTCGATGTTTAAACCTATCAAATCATGTCCGATTGAACTCAAATTTTGCACACAAGTCATATTCGACATTATGGACCTACTCCAACTTCTGGAATTGGAATCTGACCCCGATATAAAAAAGTCCACTTCCGGTCAAACTTCTCAAAAACCTTCAAATTTCCAACTTTAGCCAAATGACTCCAAAATGACGCACGGACATCTGAATCTACTTCCGATCGCGCTCCCAACACTAGAATTACCATACGGAGCTATTCCCAGACTCTAAATCCCAAACGGACATCGATAGCATTGAAATGCACTTCAACCCAAATTTATAAAATTCTTCAAAAAATGCCAACTTCCACAATAGGCGCCAAAATGCTCCCCGGTCACCCAAAACCCGATCCGGCGTACGCCCAAGTCCGAAATCATCATATGAACCTGCTGGAACCTTCAAATCCTGATTCCGAGGTTGTTTACTCAAAAATCCAATCCTAGTCAATTCTTCCAACTTAAAGCTTTTGAAATGAGAATTTCCTTTCCAAATCCAAATCCGAACTTTTCGAATTTCGATTCCGACCTAACATACAAGTCATAATACCTAAAGTGAAGCTAATCATGGCCTCAAACCGCCGAAGAATGCGCTAAAGCTTAAAAAGATCAATCAGATCGTTACATTCTCTCCCACTTAAATATGTGCCGCGCCCCCTTTTTCCTTGCGGAGTCCGGGTTTCGACACTTTGGGACAACTCCTTTCCTTTTGGGAATTGGGTATGAGATTTGAAGAGTTGCCACCTAACGGATTAAGGTGCGTTATGGCACCTAGGACAATTAACTCTTGAAACCAGTTTGCGGTACCTGAGATTGGGTAAGGGCTCGAAATTACCTTGAGGGAAAGGTGTTAGGCACCCCTCGAGGTCTACAACGGTGGGTCCCGGCCAAACTTGAATTAGGTGAATCAGTCTTATAAGAAAATAAAGCAATTTAGACAAATAGGTATGATGTTTAAATTAAGGAGTAAAGGGGGTCCTTGGTTTTTTAGCCAATAGGATCACTTATGTGCAATACTTGGTAATTGTCCCCAAGTTAGGGTGCTACACATAGCATTAGCGCACAGTGTCATCATATCTTTTACTACCCGATTACCCTCCCCTTAATTATTGTTACCTAAGCGTTCTAATAGCATCCAGTACGTGCCTTATGTGTGCATTACCCGTCCCCTGCATGTGGCCCTGGAGGTGTTTAGGACCGCTATTTAAGGTGGTTCTAGAATCGCCTATGGTGTTTAAAAGGAGAAAAACTAGGCAACAAACAAAACAGGTAGGACTGTCACATAAAAGATTACTTAAGGGGTCATATTTACCTCCACAAACAGACACAAAGCAAGTGCACGCCATTCAGACAAGCAATTTTATAAGTTTAGGAGTACTATAGGCAGGATACCTAAATGAGTACAAACAGAATAGACAACGGTTTTATTTAAGCGAGGCAGTGAATAATTATCAGTTTGCCTACTGATTTTTTCACTTACTGAATCTAAACACGTTTCAAGCAGCAAAAAATCACAATTGTAATTTCAGGTTTTAACTATCCTACAGGTTTGCCTAAGTGATAGCCGGGCATAACCCTATTAGCATGGTATCTAAGCTGTAAACAACTACTGATTTAACAGGCTGATTTTATCTTTAGACCCTATAGGCATGATATCTAGGTGCAGAAACTGATCTTGAAACCTTATAGGCATGGTATCTAAATGCAAAAAAAAAAATTCAAACCTTATAGGCATGGTATCTAGATGCAGAAATTAATTTGAAACCTTATAGGCATTGTATCTAAATGCAAAAATTAATTTTGAAACCTTATAGGCATAGTATCTAGATGACTTCAGTTCCTATAGGCGGGATCTCTATTACTCATGCATAGGCAGAATTCTTAGAGCGCATTGACAGGGAAATTTTTTATTCAAACAGTCAATAGCCTATAGACATGGTTACTAATGCACATTGGATTAAAAAAATACGTGCAAGTCCTATAAACAGGATGTCTAATGTGCAGAAATAAACGTAAAGCCCTATAACAGGATTTCTGATATGCAGATGTGCAGCATAGTGTCAAAATAATAATACAATACCAGCATAATCAAGTCCTATAGGCAGGTTCTCTACTCAATTTCAACAGAGATATATAAAAATCCCTCCCAACTTTTACTAATAACCCCGGTATCTGTTTTTACAAGAATTATTATACAGATCAATATAAATGAATTACATAATGAAAATCAATATACTATAGAGAGCCTTCATAAGCCCAACATCAACTTGGAACCAAGCCTCCAAACATAGCACCTCTGAGCATAGTGGTAGTCCATCCATAACACATAAAGCTGGTTCCTGGTGTGTCAAAGTTCCCAAGGGCCTCAAGGACCCCGGGCAGTGCTCACACCAGAATCAAATGTTCAACACACAGTTCATAAAGGATTGGAAACCAGCACCAATCTGTTAGAGTTCAGAGGAGTCTCATGGACCCTAAGAAGTGCTCACGTTGGGGGGGGGGGGGAGGGGGGGCAGGACCCTAGATATCTAAGAGTAGGAGTTGAAAAATAATGTATAAAAGTGGAGATAGTTTTTTTCGAAAAGAAATAGTTTGGATTTCAAAAGTGCATAGAAACATATCACAAGATCAACATTGCAACAAAACCACATTTACCAGATTGAGCTCAGATATCAATCAACAACATAGCAGAACAGAGTCACAGCCAGTTCAATCAAGGTTCCACATTGCCTGGGGATTGACTTAGTCCACTAGTTATCACTAGGTTATCCTATGGACATGTATTAAAGAATAGTATGCTGGGGTCAGGATCCTAATCAAACAGTCGTACAGAAGGGTAGCAAAGGTTGGAAGCATAGAAAATCATGAATTATTCAGGAACCTGTTAGGGGTGAACACTTAAAATAGGACAGAAATCATGCTAGTTGAGAAACAAATAGACATATGTCTAATTACATAGAGGCAGACATGCTAAAAACAAGAAGCACATAGGTCTAATTTCATGGAAGTAGGCCTGATGGTTAAGATCCATGAACAGGGAGTACATAGGCCTAATTACATAGAAGTGGACAAGCTGATTAAGAGTAATAAACATGAAGCATATAGGTCTAATTACATAGAATTAGACATGCTGATTAAGATCAATAAGCATGAAGCACATAGGTCTAATTACATAGTATATTGATGATGGCAGAAGTGGAGACATACCAGTTAAGAAATAGCAACGAGAAAGTGAAGAAAACAGGATCCAAGGGTCTAACCTTGGCTTTCAGCCGGCTAGACAGTGCAGCAAACAAAGAACAGGAAGACTGTGATGGAGAGTGTGTGTGAATAAGAGCAAGAACTTGTGTGTGCTTTTTTGTGTTCCTCTATGTATGTGTGTTTTCAAAAAACAGAATGGGGTTTATATAACATCAAGTAGAGTAAAGCAAATAAGGTAAAGGAAATCAAATGTTCACAAATAAGGCAAAAAGACCAATCAATCAATCAATCAATTAAGGCTTAACAGGACCAACTAACATGCAGGATTCCGGGAAAGACCCTTCAAATTAGGGAGAAATCAATTATCAGCCAAATTAGGGTTTAAATAAGGTAAGAAACAAATCATAGGCCCTTTTCTAAGTCAATTAGAGTAAATCAACACCTAGAAATCAGGCCAATAGACTAATTAAGGCAAGTAGTATCAATTAGGAGTCACAAATAAGGAAATGAGGTAAAAATTACAAGGAGTAGCCATCTCAGCAAAACACAATAAATTCGAGCCCTAAATAGTCAAATAATTATCAATTAATCTCTGCTAATTGACGAACAAGGAGTAACGAGCAAATATTGAAGCGAACAATTAAACAAACAAAGGACTAGAACATAAGCATGAAAGAATCAGTAGAACTAGTAAAGATAATCGGATTCAAACACATAGAAACTTTAGAAAATTTTTGCAGAAACAAAACGAAGTGAAACCCTAGTTTTAGAAAATATTGAAATCGATTTATAGTAAGGAAAACAGAAGATTTTTTAAAGAAAACTACTGGAAAAATTCAAAGTCGTTTCAAATCTACAAGGATCTGAACACATTCAAGTAGAAAGAGATGAGGGTTTCGAGAAAATGGGACGAGGTGAGGAAAAATCTAGCCCAGAATTGGAGTTATAAAACATAGACACAAAGATAACAATACTCACAAACAGCGACGAACACAAGGCAGGTTCATACAAAACGAAGAGTCTAGGTCGACTCTGGGTCGAATCTCCTCGAGATTCCTTCAGATAACAGCAAAATCGAACAACTAGTAGAGGTATGAGGCCAGATAAGGCCGTAAATCACCAGATGACCCCATATCTGGTCAGGAATCGAAAGGGTTTGGGGAAATTTTGGAGTGACGGCGCCCTAGGTGTTTGAGAGTGTCTAAGATAGAAGAGAGGATGGGAGGATTTGGGGGCGGCGAGGTTAGAGAAATGAGTAGGGTTTTTGGGTGTTAGGTTAATTAAAAAGGGAAAGAGGGTTTTGGACCGTTGAATCTTTGAGATAAAGAGGGTTTTGGACCGTTGATCTTTGAGATCAACGGCCAAGATCGGTTCCGGGTTGGGGTGGGTTAGATAGGAAATTGGGCTATGGTTTGGGTTAGATTTAGGTAGGCTAAGGTAGATGAATTGGGCTGGGGTTTTAATTTGAATTGGGTTGGGGGTCTGAATTTAAATATACTTAAAGGGGCTATTTGTCAAATACCCAATTTATTAATAAAATAATTTGTAAAAATAGCTAACTAAATGATAAAAAATGATTTTTATGCATGAAGATGATTTAAAATAATTACTTAGCATTATAAAAATATAAAAAAAAAGTATTTTCTTGTGAAATAAGGTAATTATGCACACATGGGGCTATTATTGCAAAGTTATTGCAATTATAACCCTAACATGTATATATGGCTATTGTGAAATAATCAAAGCTCAATATAAATATAAATGATAAAATTAAGCAAATAAAATTATCATAAAATCGTTTCTAATGCAATTAGTAATTATTTATATACTTAAATGCTAGAACAAATTGATTAAAATCCTTTTTAAAATTATAGAAAAATTATGGAAAAATATTGGTTGATGCTCATGCACTATTTTGAAAGTATATATGCATTTTAAAATATATGAGGAAAAATTGGGTATCAACAACATGCGTTCGTCCTCGAACGTGCTAAGTACTGGGCTGGAGTTGTCTGAAATCGCTGTTAAACACCTTGTGCACCTACCCGTGCTATCACCCACTCACTTGAGCACATTAGCTCGATCAAATCCGAAGATATTCTCTTTTATTCAAGCAATAAGCTTAGAACCCAAATTTCAATACCCAAAATTCTCTACCAGGCCCGCTGCCAACCTACGAACACCGTATCAATCACCACACGATGCACTGATACATGATTGCATACCATTGCTGAGTCCACACTATGCGTTGCATAATTCACATGGTCGTAATAGCATTCTCTGATAATAGCTGAAATTCCACGAATCTGATGCTCCTAATGCACATCATTATATATATAAGTCTTGTTCCAACTCTTACAATATTGCAATGACGGAAGAGATGTGAAGAATTCATAATCAACTACCGAGCCGGCAAACCATTGAGTCTATACTCCTGACAAGAATCATCACCTTATTCTGAACCAAATGATGGTATTTGCTTTTTAATATACTTCATATAATCCGATCGTACTGATCCTGGATCCAGTAACCTTGTCTCACCCAATACAAACTGCTCAGGCAACAAGCCACCACAGTCATGACCAAAAGTCTCATATGCTGCCACGATGTGCCAATAGGCTACCAATTCGAACGTGATACATAAAGAAAACAAACTCTGGAAGGGACTACCCAACCCTCAGATTAATGAGAAACAAAACACACAAAATAGAATATAGAAAACTGTACTCAACATCATACTGTCGCGGCGTGCAACCCGACGGCGTGCAATCCGATCCAAATAACATGCCCGTGGCAACGTGCCACCCATTCCACACATAAATTCACATAAGGAGATACACACCGAGCTAACTTTCTCATTACTTACAAAATACCGAATATCGTTCACAAGCACGCTAAGTGCATAATACCATCCCTGGGGAGACATATAGCGCCATAAGCTAACAAACACAAGCACAACTGAGGTGCAATATATGATCTGAAACTCAAGAGCCATACTGCTCACATAACACCATCGCTAAGCGGAACTTCAACACATAAGAAAATTATCAAGTCGTTCACAACTCACGCGGCGCAATATAGCATTTCATGAAATAGCCGACTACGAAACAACATCCCACGCTCGAATACTACTCCATAAGGAGTGCAATGCTGAATTGAACACATCTGGCCTGATATAGAGCTCACATTCATATTTAAATCCACCCACTGACCCCAAGCCGATCGCGATCGCATCGTACTAGGGTAATAACCTTTCAAGGGTCCATAATAATCCCTCTTTCCCATGACTCATAAGAACAACCATCATAACCAGAGTAAACCTCCACAGTCTACAACCCAATAAACCGACTGCCCTTCAGGCATAAATTCTCAAATCGACGATATTACCACAACGTTCACACTTGGTTTAAATTTTCAATCAATTAAGTGACTACATGTCACACTCATACAATCACTTCGTGACACACGCTCCCACGACCTTACCCACCATATAACAAGTCAGCACATCTATACGATCGGTCTCACTAAAGCTGTAAAGCAAATCAAAAATCCAGAACCAGGATGCAAAGCCTCTTTCACAAAACACCAATCTCGAGTGACGCTGAAGATAATACCAGCTTACTCTAAACATTCAAATCCCTTTCCCTGCTCATTCAAGCTCGTGACATCTTTGCCTATGCCGAACCGCAAAATTGATCCTTACTTTCAAAATTTTTCATACCGCTCACTGCACCCATCATGCCAATATGCGATAGTATAAAAATTTCATCATAATTCTCGGATTACTAATAGGGTATACACTCCATCATACAGAAACCTTTCCCTTAACTTATTCCAAGGGAACCATAGCAACACACGAGTAACTTCTTATCACCGTAGGACATTCAAATCCTCAAGTAGTGGTCTGAACCACCATAACCCTTTCGGGGTCTGCCTACACATAATAGGCCATAATTTGAATATTCCCAAATAAATCAATTACGACGGCCGTCAAGCCTCGCACATACCGTCATGAATCACATGCATAACTCAATCACGCTGAAGGAACTGATCACTGCCACCAATATGCCAATTCAACCATGGCTAACCAATCTAACTTCTTCTAAATTTATCCTTAATTGCCTCAGAAGTAATAAGAACTCCATTCAACTTATAACAAACTCAATCCACACTCCTCCCGAGTGTCCTTGTATCACGAGACCACGCTATCTTAAATCCCACAAACTGTCTCATACCCTCCTTGTGCGCATATTCGCATCTTCATCTGATATACCCATTCTGATAATCCCTTGACGAATCCGAAGTCATTCTCTTTCATTCCTCCAAAGCTATACTACAACCCGAAGATATCATAGAACCTTCCAAGCCTCCTTTCATAATCCGCTGCAAAGCTCGATTCTTGACCATACTTGTGGACTCGAAATCCTTAGGCACCATGCCTTAACCTTTAAATCCACTAGGACCGTTATTAAGAGTCACACACTCTAACTTGGTCCCGAATATAACCAACTCCAAGACTCTTCTAGCACATGAACACCCTCTCAATAAAGCACCCGTAACTACACAAAGCGTAAATCCTAAACCTTCCCTACGCCTGAACATAATTGATAAGGCCATTTATGGCACACATCTCTCGAACCATTTGCTCAAATTACCACTTATATTCTTTTCCCTTAGCTGAAATAACTTGCCATTATGCCGATAGCCAGAAACCTCACAAGTAGATAACCATGCACCCAATCTTAGGCGGTGGGACTCTCCCACTTAGCTTGTAGCCACCATTACATAACTCTAGAACCCACCAAGATTCTTTCTTCATTGTTGACATGGTCTTGCACAACCAGCCAAACTCCTCGAAATCCTTCTGTTTGACCTTCATGAACTATCTAGATCACCAACCATAACCATACATTCGACCTATTGCCATAACCATACATTCGACCTATTCGACCAACCACGCGACCGCTGACCTGCTCACATGAGATAACCCACCTGTGGAAGTTACATGACAACATCTTCCAACGTCGCTGCATAGGGTACAATCATTACGACACCAATAACCCATCCTGATCTTGTGCTCATCCACCAACCATACTAGTCCGTCCACTCCTTAGGGACATCAACTAAATGAGCGAAACATCTTCCAATTCAAAGTCATGTCGTATCCTTCTTCATATCAAGCAACTCCTCTCTACCACATCAAATCTCCCACCGCATAATAGCCGATATGTCAAATGAAGCCAGTGGCCCAACTCACCGTCCATCAAAATTCCCAAATCACTCTAAACTTTTCCTCAAGGTATGTAGTTATCCTATCGCTGAACCCATATGCTAATCTGCCACTCTCCCACCTTGGGAAACCTCACTTCTTTAAGCAACCACTCGGTTCCTATTTTTCCATACTAGGCCTTGTAAAAGTTTAATCACCATGAGACACTCCCCATATGTCCTTCCTCGTCCTTTGCTGCCAAGTTTTTGCCTTAAATCAATACCTAAATCTGTAGTACTTGCACCAACAGATCGCTACCACTTTAAACCCTTCCGAAGATCATCTTTCTTAAGCCGTCGATATTAGAATACCGATTCGATCCTGAACCACCGCACATCGCGATCTCTAACAGTCGCTTCTCCAATACCATCTTCCCATCTGTAACGACCTGACCGTTCGTTTCGAGCATTTACACTTAGCTCACCAGTTCTCGGGTATGACTAGCCTCGTATGATGTATTATGACTTATGTAAATCGTTGGTTTTGGTTTTCAGGATAATCGAAATAGATTTGGAAGAACAATTCTCAGCTTGGAATTTTAAATTTTAAAGGTTTGACCAAGTTTTGATATTTTAGTATTCAATCTCGGATTTAGATTTTTATGATTTGGTTAGCTCCGTTGGGTGATTGTAGACTTAGGAGCGTGTTCGGATTGTGATTTGGAGGTCCATAGTAGAATTTGGCTTGAAATGGCGAAAGTGAGAATTTCGAAAAGTTTGACCGGGAGTGGAATTTTTTATATCGGGGTCAGATTCCAATTCCGAAAGTTGGATCAGGTCCGTAATGTCAAATGTGACTTGTGTGAAAAATTTGAGGTCAATCAGACGTGATTTGATAGGTTTCGGCATCGGTTGTGGAAGTTAAAGTTTCAAAGTTCATTGATTTTGAATTGAGATATGATTCGTATTTTTAGCGTTGTTTGATGTGACTTTAGGCCTTCACTAAGTCCGTGATATGTTTTGAGACTTGTTGGTACGTTCGGGCGGGGTCCCGAGGGGCTCGGGTGAGTTTCGGTGTGGTTTCGGACCATTTCTAGGCCATTTCTAGTTGCTGGTTTTTGGCTTCAGGGGTGTACAGTGCATTAGCATAGATCTGGCCACGTTAGCATAGAGAAAATTTGGGAAAATGGAGTTGTGCTATGTGATTGCGTAAGTCTTCCCGCGATCGCATAGAGTAAAATCTATGTTGCACTGACCCGACTTTGGAAGCTTATATATCACAATCTATAAAGAATTTGAAGATAATCCAAAAATGAAAGTTGTAGCTCTTGATTTCTAGTTTTCAGGAAGTTAAACCAATTATAGTTTGGAGTTTTGTACAAAATGTTATGACCATTATACTAGAGGCTGTCCGGAAGAGTTGGAGAAGGCTGTTGGAAAACATTGTTCTACGCGATCGCGGAGGAATGGTCGCGATCACATAGGGTAAAAGAAGGGATGGAAAATTTTGTGCTTCTCTATCGCATTAGTTTGTCCGCAATAGCATAGGGTAAATGCCTGGGCAGATTATAAAGTACTCTATTTCGAGGGTTTCGGCCATTTTTGCATTTTTGGAGCTATAGAGCTCGGATTGAGGCAATTTTTGAAGGGATTTCAGAGAAGTGATTGGGGTAAGTGTTCTTCACTTGTTTTTGGTTAAATTCCATGATTGTATCTTGGTTTTTATCATCTAAAGTGGGAATTTGGGGTGAAAATTGGGAGAAAAATGGAAGAAAATTTGGTGAGTTGAATTGGGGATTTGAGGGGCCATTTAAAGTCTGATTTTGATGTTCTTGGTATGTATAGACTTGTGGGAGGATGTCTTGTGATGTGATTTTTATCGAATTCCGAGACGTGGTCCCGGGGGTCAGGTTTGGCCAATTTTGGGATTTTTGAGTTAATTTGATAATTTTCGTATGGGGTTTCATTCCTTTAGTGTATATTGATGCAAATATAATGATTTTGGTTAGATTCGGGGAATTTGGAGGCCGAATCAAGAGGCAAGGGCGTCACGGGCTAGAGTTTGGCTTGGCTTGAGGTAAGTAATGCTTCCAAACTTGGTTCTGAGGGTTCGAAACCCCGAACTATGTGCTCTATGATTACTATTGAGGTGACGCAAATACCAAGTGACAGGCATGGGGGCGTGCACCATTAGAATTGCGGCCTGGATCAGTCCATAGCACCTCTTAGTAATTCTTTCTTGTTGATATCTGAGTTTCTATCATGTGACTAAGTAAATGTGCTGTAAAAACATGCTAGATATCATGTTAGGGCTTCACGCCGATACTGTTAAGACCCGAGTGGTCGTTTCTTGCTGTCATCTCATTACATTCATTGATATTCTATACTCAGTCTTGCTCATGCATATCATATCATGTCTCAGTCTCACTTACTATTATTTGGCACATCATATCATTGTTTCGGGCTAGTTTCATGACATTGTGAGCCCGTGTGTGTGAGACTGGAGAGTGATGACTGAGTGAGACCAAGAGCCTGATTGTGAGTGACAGTAATGGGATCGGGCTGCACGCCGCAACGGTTATGTTGATGATTATGATAGCGCTTGGGCTGTAGGAGCCCCTCCGGAGCCTGTAACACACCCCTAGTGAGCGCAATTGATTATATTCAGGGAAGGATCTTCCCTTGGTATGGAGATGGATCTTCTCCATGAGGCTGGTTGGCTTGTTCCTCCGTACTGGAGACCGATGGTCTATGATGTGTATATATTCCGGGATGGATCTTCCCTGGGCCTTGTGAGCCATATACAGTACCGAGTGGTTGTGAGATTGTTATCATTGTTATTATCTAGAGATGGATCTTCTCCACAAGGTGGAATGGCCTTCCTCAGTACTGAGTGACTGGTGTCAGAGATGTATATATTCCGAGATGGATCTTCCCTGGGCCGTATGAGCCATATACAGTACTGAGTGGACGAGCAATCGAGATTTGTGGGCACATGAGGCACACAACATGGTGCATTTCATATAGCATGTGCATTGGCATGTAGACGTAGTAGAGTTACACTTCCTTATCCTGTATTTACTTGCTCTGTTTTACGGTTCGAGCTGTTTATTTAACTGAAAGCATGCCTACGTTTCTGTACATTATTTCTGTACCTTTGATGAGGTTGAGTTCGTCACTACCTATCAGTCCAAAGGTTGGACTTGTTACTTACTGAGTTGGTGTACTCACGTTACCCCCTCCACCTCATGTGTAGATTCAGGCAGTTTGGATCCAGTGGCGCTGGTTGATCGAGGCTTCTGACTTAGGTGATTATTGAGGTATCTGCACAGCGTTTGCAGGCCTTGGCTCTCCACCTTACTTTCCAGTTGTATTTTAGTTGTTCCCTTAGACATTATATTAGACTATGTATTTTTCTTAGATGCTCATGCACTCAGTGACACCCCGGTTTTGGGTTGGTTGTATTTATTCTTGGAATTTCTTATGTTTCAAACAGTTCTTTAACTGTTAAAAGCTTCCGTAAATATTTTCAAACTTATTATTATCGTGTTGATTGTTGAGTTGAGGCTGGCATTTCACGATAGGCGCCATCACGGCTGGTCGGGTTTTGGGTCGTGATAAGTTGGTATCATAGCCTAGGTTACATAGGTCTCACGAGTCATGAGCGGGTTTAGTAGAGTCTCCCGGATTAGTACGGAGATGTCTGTACTTATATTCGAGAGGCTGCAAAACCTTTAGGAAATAAACTTCACATTCTTGAATTCCTATTGTGCGACATTGATTCAGCTTGAAGCTTAACTCCTTGAATTCCTTCCACTCATTCGTGTGCGCGCATGAGCGCTCGGTATCAGCTGTGCATCGACGGCTTGTGATTCCCTGATCGAAGGGCGAGATGTGATTTCTGTGTGTTGATGTTGGGCCAGTCTAGAGGACTTGAGGCCGAGTTTTGCCTATAGCTTGAGCACTGAGGCGTTGATTGAGTGAGCACGTGCTTCTGGATTTATTGTTCGGTAGTGTCCCTATTGGTGGAAGTGATGACTGGATGGCTATGTGATGAGTATGATGTGACTGCGAGATGTGTTCATATGATTTGAATGTGATGAGAAGGGTCTGCTTGAGGATAGAAAGAACTATTTGGTGCTTGATTTCCATCTTGATTTGATGTATAGCCCCGAGTTATGGGTGTGTGAAGGATCTATTCATGTTGTCTAGTTGGGGAATGGAGTAGATTTCATGTCACGATATGAGTTCATACTCAAGAAGATTAAGTGATTGCATGATGTTTATGACGGTGGAAGGGTATGAAGAGATGTCAGATTGAGGCAAAGCATGTGAGTTATCTCCTGCGGGGTGTTCTGAGGTTTGTGTGACCCCTATGTTTTTGGTTGGGGGTCCTCTTTACCAGTTAAATATATGTGTGTTGTTGCAATTTGAGCTTGGGTCACTTTTGAGAGTGGGCTTGTCTATTACAAGGATGAATGTTAGATTTGCAGATGATTTGAAGTACTAGATGGCTGTGTTGCACGAGCTTATGAAGGATTTAGTTTAATCTCACCATGGTATTATGGCAGTAGTAGAGTATGGGCATTGTGAGTTCTGTGTGTTTTGACCTATGGCTTTGAGCCAAGTAGGGGAGTCTGCTATTGATTAGTTGATTGCACGGTTATGCGTTGTATTGGTTTCAGTTTGAGGTATATTAGTGAATCAGTTGTGGCTTGCAGGGGTTGAGATCGAGGATGGCTCGAGTAAAGAAAATTTTAATAAAGGTTATGTTATGCTTTATGGGTGTATAAGAATCACGAAATGACTTGAGTTGCTATTGGTGAAGGATGTACGGTGCATAGAGCAGGAGTTTATTTGGTTGCATTAAGGTGGGGTTACTTCCATAGGTGTTGCTGTTCTAATGGGGCACAGGTCGTTCAGTTCATTTGATTAGTCTAATTGAAACCTGAGTAGAGTGGATGACTGCCGAGAATGGTTTTGAAGGATTCAAAATTTACATGTAGTAATTGGAGATCTTCAGGGTGTATATTTGGCTAGGAACGTGGGCTTACATTCGCGGGTGTCAAGACTTGTGGCATTTCTATATCAATTATGGGATTCTACATATCAGTATGAGGAAGGTGAAGGTAATGTCTTTGGATTCGCAGGAAGTCTCTTCATGGTAGGTATTTTGAATGTGGTGCTTTTGGGGATATTTAAGAGAGTATTCAGCGACTTATGAGCCTTAGACGGTGTGGTTTTATGCTTGGGTCTCGTGTGGTGAGTCTGGGTTGAGGATTTGCGGTATTATGGCAAGGAGAAGTATCAACTTGAAGGTAATTTAGAAGGAACTTGGATAAATAGGACAGCTTGGTAGTAGGTCGGATCGGCATGGTAAGGGATATGATTAGTTCTTTGGGTGCCTACGAGGTAATGAGTTTCTACAGGTGTCTCGTGGCAATGCTTTTGGGTTTTGGTGACCTGCGTTGCTCGTCAAGCAACAAGAAGTTGATGTTCTTCATAAAGTTCTCTTGCTAAGGCTGCGGAAAAAAAATGGTGATAGAGAACGGAGCTCACGGTGCTAATTGCACGAAGCTTCTTGATTCTACAAGAATCAGTGCCAATTGCACGAAGCTTCTTGATGCTACAGGGATCGGTGCCAATTGCACGAAGCTCCCAATTCAATAGCAAGTTTCGGTGTCAATGGCATGTCGACTTCCCTGCATCGGTAGATTTTTATTGTGCTTGCAAAGAATTAAATGGAACATAGAATCCACAATATCATGAAGCATAAGCGCTGGGTTTTTTTTGGAATGTTTCCATAATCTTCCAAGTCACCTAATTCGCGGTTCGTCATGTCTTCACTCATGGCTCGTCAGATTCATCTATGTGTAGCAGAAACTGGACAAGGCTGGGAGTTGAGTATGAC
Source organism: Nicotiana attenuata (assembly GCF_001879085.1). Classification (NCBI taxonomy): domain Eukaryota; kingdom Viridiplantae; phylum Streptophyta; class Magnoliopsida; order Solanales; family Solanaceae; genus Nicotiana; species Nicotiana attenuata. The sequence continues at coordinate 694,652 of NW_017670391.1, forward strand.
AACGCCGCTGCAGCAAAGAGCTATCCACCGTGTAAGAGAAGCCAGCACCCCAATAGAATTTGATATCAGGTAGAAGTAAATCCAAGGCAATACTAATTCTTTGCTACTGCTGATATAATTATGCTTTCACCAAAGGAGAGTTGACGTCAACTGTTAACGGCATGACCCATGTTTCGTACCCTCTTGAGACGTTGAAAAGTCTTGCATAATTTATCATAACTTGAGTTGCTTTTATAGGGGGGTGATTAGGTTAATCATTCAGAGACCTAGATGGAGTTAGCCTGGTGAAGTTCCTATGAGATTTCTATTCAATTGTCAACTTCATATCTAAGGAATGGTCTCATTGTCCACGTGGGTCTCTTGGATAATTTCAATACCAAGGATTGTATGCTGGACCAAAGAAAGTTAGTGGATTAAATGAAATGGGCTCGTAACTAGATTGCTGGCAATACCATGTCGGTTGTATAAACTTGCACAAAGGATCAATTACAGTTAAAGAATTATATTGGTCCGCAACCTAAAGGCCAAGTATTTTTACGACATGTGCAATTTAATTCCAGTGAGAAATGGAGTCAATGGCTCTATCAGTACTTCAAATCTCCCTTTTTTTATCGTTTATTAAGCCTACACTTCAACGAGCTTTGAAGTAGGGGGCATCTGTAGACGTATAAAATTATCGAATCTAATTCATACAAAATCTGGATTGAATTCAATTGGATTAAATAATTAATATGGACTTTACAAATTAAATTAGTTCCATTTTATTATTTTTAAGCTCAAGGTCCATTTCATCTTAAGGCCCAGACTCATGCCATGTGTCAAGTGACATGGCATATCCAGTCAAACTCAAAGCCAATAAGATGACGCCACGTGTGAAATAATGTGGCAATCCCAGTCTAAAACAGTGACCAATCAAGAGTTGCCAAGTGTCTAAAATGATATGTCTTGGCCAATCACAAGCAAGCTTATCACATAGCTTATGTGATAAGTTTGATGACTCACATGAGCTAGTCAGAATCAAGCAAGAGAGTTCATATATAACTGGACTGTCCATCCCCTACAACTATAAATAGAGGGGTTACATAACTCTCTAGGGAGATTCAGAGTTGGAGAAGAGCATTCCGCAATTGGTGAAGGCATCCACAAACAAAGAGATCAATTATCAAGTGCATAGTTCTTCTACAAAGGAGTGGTCAACGGAATTCTTCCCAGAGATCAACCCGAAACAACAAAGTACTGCTTGACGTTCTTGGCGATTAAATACATCATAAGGAGGTCCACATCGTCCTACATTCGAGAAAGACGCTTCTCAAGCCCTCGAATCACGGAGAATTTCATAGAGGAGAATCAAGGGATACAAAGAATTGTACTCACAAATATTCATCAATAAAATCTCTTTTTCTTCATCTTATTTTTGTTGTAGTTTATTGTTTGTACTACAAAAAATTTATTGCGAACACATACATAGTTGTATTCTTCAAAATCTCGGCTTCGAACTTTACGTAATTACGTCAATGTCGACGACTCCAAGCTATTTCCAACAAGATTGAGCAACACTTAAATTGATTTTCAACACAAACATTTGAGTTTAATTGAAATCAGATGAAGCTTCAATTTGACAATGGTGGAACCATATCTTTTTTCTCAAATTTGGCTTGCCAGTAGAGAATATCCAATAAAATCATTTAGATTTTCGAATTTCATTTAATGATAGTCAACTGAGTGCTCTGTGTGCAAAGATAGATGAATTGGATGGAGGGAAAATTATGAAGTTTGTGAGGGATATTTTTATTTTACCAAAATTGAGAACTAAAATCAAGGGATACAATAGTTGGCTTAGATTGCTGCAAGGGTGAAAGATCCGGAGAGAAAAGGGGAAAGATGAGAGAAAAAATATAACTAGGTCCCTTGACTGAAGGCACTAATAATGGATGAGAGCCTTTTTAGGTGGAATGTATATATTTTGTAGCTAAAACGTGTTTAGGTCGGGTAAATACAAAAACTTGGACATTTCATAATAAGGTTTCAAATAGTGTATAGGAATGAAAAAATCCCTATAAAAAATGGGTGCGTGAATGACTAATTTCGTAAAATTTAAGAACAAATGAGATTGTTACACAAATAGCCGGCCAGATTCACTGTTTACTTTTTCTAGTCGGTATACATAAAGTATACATATATTATACATAAAATATGTTTATTACGCATCTGTCGGCTATTTTTATTTTAAAAGATTAAAACAACAACAATAATAACGATTCAGTAAAATCTCACTAGTGGGTCCCCAAGAAGTTCGTGTGTACGCAAACCTTACCCCTACCTTGAGAGAGCAGATAGATTGTTTCCGAAAAACCCTTGGCTCAAGAAAACGAGAAGTAATAATATATCAGTATTATCAACACAAACCAAAGCAATAATAACATCAACATAAAAGCCAGAAAATAGATAAAACAATAACAATAACCACTAAATAGACCCGGCACATTAATTTGGGTTAATTAAATTTGGCATTTCCCCCCAAATGGACAGCCCTCTCAGTAATCACTCCATAATTTTAGGGTTTCTCTTTCCCCTTCATTTGAAGAAACCTCTTTCCGATGAACCCAAAAAAGTACAAAAAGCACCCAAAGTACGCATAAGGCTATTTGATACTCCTTTTTGGATTTTCCAAATTCATAATCTCAAGTCTTGGTAAGCTGAAAATCTGCTACCTCGTCTTTTGTTTTCTAAAAATCATTTCTTTCCATTTTGGATGATGTTGGTATTGTTGGTTTTCTTGGGTATGAACATCATTTCAGTAAGTCAAGAAAAGTAGCTTTCTTTTGGTATATTTTCTTAAGTTTGAGAAGCAATTGATGTTTCTGTATTGAATTCAGTTGTAGTTTCTGTTATATACATTGTTGATTCTCAGTTTAGTTGTAATTTATATATGTATAGCTTACCTAGCGGGTTGAGTTAGTTGCCATCACGACTTAGTGGGATTTTGGGTGGAGACACTTTTGGCTTTAGTACAATGAGGGAACTGGAAAAAAAAAAGAATCTTTATTATTTTTAAAAAAAAAAATAAAGAAGAAGAAGTAATGACAGCTAGAGAGTTGATTTTTCTCTTAATTTAGTTGACGTAAACATTTTGGATTGGTTTGAAATTGGTCCTTGATGTAAATTATTTGAAATGTTTCCTATGTATAAATGGAAGCAAATAACTCAGTATGTGATTTTTTTTCAGTCCCGTATTACTTGTGCTGAACATGTAAACTAAATCAAAGTATTTGCTACTTAGTATAATTTTCATTAATCTCCATCATACCACTTTTGCAATAGGTTAATGTATTTTCTTATTATGAGCAGAGGCGGATCAAGTATTTGAACTTTGTGGGTTTAGATTCGAAATTCTACTGCATCGCACCTAATTTAATGGGTTCAAAATATAATATTTGTACATATTTAATGAACTTTTAGGTAAATATACAGGGTCTGAGACATGAACCATAGCTTCTATACTAGATACGCCCCTGATTATGAAAAGGGTTCAATCGGCAACTTACATACATCCTATAAAAGATGGAACTTGGTAGGTTCAGCCCTTAAAGTTCTCAGCCCTTAAAGTTCTTAGCACTGAACTTATTGTACTTTTGAAATTATGGATTCAGAATATACCATTTTAGTGTTTTTCACATATATATTCATGTTTCATGTAAAAATTACCGGGTTCGGTTGAACTTGGAGCTAATAAGCTACATCTGCTACTGGTGGTGTCGAGTGACCACAAGAAAAATCAATTTTGCTAGTTAAAAAGGGACTCTTTGGTTAGAGGAAGCTTGTTCTACAATTGGTGTTCTGCCATCAGTTACTATTTAAATCAAATCGTTAGAGTATGATAACTTAAGAAACTTTGCCTTCTACAATCATGTTGTGATAACTTAGTAGTATAAGGTGGGGCAGGATTTACTTGCCAAGCAAGCTTAGCTGATGCAAATTGTGAGTATAAAACTACTAAGCTCGACTAGGCTATGCATATTTTAGTAATGGAGGTATTAGTTTGATGTCCAATCTAGCCAAAGCTGTGAAATAGCAACTAAGCTGATTTTGTGAGTGAATGTTGCCGAATGTTGGATAATAGTTTTTCTCATTATCTTGTAGATGTAGATGTCAGTCGATAAAAGGGATTCTTGCTGTAGATTCAAGGATGTTATTGGAGAGAGATAAGTGGTTTCAATTTGATGCAGCCATTCTTTTCATCTTACTGTTTTAGCATGTTGGTTAACAATGTGAATAGCTGTTATGTCATGTAGTTTTACTCTGTCCAGATAGTTATGCAATTTCTTACCTTCGTATTATTGTTTAGTTTCTGCAGGTTCTTACTGGCAATTAGTGTTATATGGTGCATAAGAAGGGCAAGAATCATAGTTGTCGAATTGTACCTCCCGATATACTTAGCTATCTTCCAGAGAATGTAATAGATGCCATTGTAATACATTTGCCTTTACGAGATGCTGTTAGGACAAGCATCTTATCGAGGAAATGGAGGTATACTTGGTGCAGACTTCAAAAGTTGACACTTGATCAAGCATTTTGGAAAACGACGAATAACTTAACATCCCCTACAATTAGATTTACAGACATCATGTACTACCTTTTGACCCTCCATGTAGGACCACTTACTAAGTTTACCCTCTCCATTGCTGATCTGAGAAACTGTCCTAAAATTGATAACTTGATATGTTTTCTCTCTAGGAATGGCGTTCAGCATCTTGTTCTTCAATTTCCGAAGGATAACCTATACAAATTGCCTTCTTCATTTTTCACATGTTTTCAGATAAGACACCTGAGTCTCCATAAATGTTTAATAAATCCTCCACCTGCTTTCAAAGGATTTGATAAGTTAGTTGCCCTCGAACTTTGTGAAGTCACAATTTCTTCCAAATTTCTTGTAAGTTTAATCTCTTACAGCCCGTTGCTCGAGCAGCTTGTGCTGCAATCAAGTATCTCCGGTCACATTCAAATTAAAGCTCCCAAGTTGATATCCTTTGACTTCACAGGCAGTTTAAAATTAATTTCCTTAATGGATGTCCCTCTTCTTGCACAACTTTCACTTGTAGATATAGATGAGGGAGGAAGCTGTGATATTGCCAAGTTTCTTGAGTCTTCTCCTGGTCTCGAGCATCTCCACTTGAATTGTTATAGTGTCCAGGTAATTGTTGCGTCTTGACTCATTGTAGTTTATTTTCATGGCGCTATTTTTTGGGCTTTGAGACATTCTGATTTTTGGCGTTGTGTTTTTAGTTCTTAGCAAGCAAAATACCAAAACAGCTCCTCTCTCCTCTTAACTGTCTTAAACGTCTCTACCTATCTGACATATGTCTAGATGACATAGACGAGGCTTCATGTGTTCTTCGCTTGATAAGAAGCTTCCCATATTTACAGGACATCGAAATTCAGGTTCAACTTTTTTCTTCTCTCTTCTCTATGCTCTTTCTGCATGTAATTGCTACAGTTTCTTATACACTTATTTCATAATCATTAATCCTCAATTTTAGCTCAAAGGGACGAACGTTTGTTATTTTATAGTTGCATGATTCAGCTTCTGGGTATGATGATGTTATGGAGGAGATTGCCGGTCTAGAATCTCGTGAAGTTGAAAGCTTCTCAGATGTGACATTGAATCACCTAAGATCTGTTAAGCTTACAGGTATAATAGGCTTAACTCCCGAAATGGAATTTATCCAGCTTCTCTTAGCCAAGTCTCCAATGCTCATCAGAATGCTAATCGAGCCCGGGGTAGGACATAATTCTCCTGAAACAAGACTCAAGGTACTCGCAGAGATAACAAAGTTTCGTCGGGCATCATCTAAAGCAGAAGTTGTTTATAAAGTTGCATAGATTTCTATCCAGATTAGGATCCTGTTTATCTCCACTTGTCTATTTGCAAGACTATGATCTTTGGCTAAAGAATTTTGGAAGATTAAGGTGGACAGACAGAATTGAATGCAGTTATACGGTTGTGCTGTGGCTGTGTTTCTATCAAACCAAAAGAAAAAGCTGTGTTTTGCCTTGTCTTACAACTTGTTTGGATGATTGTTAAGTATTGTTTTATAATGTATCATATGATATTGTATTGTATTGTATTGTACTGTATCGTTTTGATGTATATAATGTTTGGATATATTGTATTGTTTGCCATCGTTTCATGATATCACGCAGCAACAATAGGAAGGATAATATTATAAAGAAAGTAACGCATGAGGTAGAATTATTATATAAAAAGGTAGGGTAAAGGATAAAATAAGATTATTTAGTAATAAGGAAGGGCAAGATGAGAGGAGAAAATAAGGTAAAGATGTGATCAGACCAAAACGATGCTTTAAATAAGTTTTTAAAGCATTTTTTTTGTAAAAACTGGAAAATAATTGTAAAAACAGAAAAAAAATATTTTTAATAAAATATTTTCGTTTTTTAAAAACTGAAAAAAATATTTTCAACAAAATATTTTTGTTTTTGAAAAATTATTTTGTTTCAGTTTTTTTTAAAAAAACAAAAATATTTTTTCTTTAAAACAAAAACTGAAAAACGAAATGCTTTAAAAAAACTGAAAAAACTGAAAAAATATATTTTTCAAAAACGAAAATATTTTGTTGAAAATATTTATTCAGTTTTTAAAAAACGAAAATATTTTATAAAAAACACTTTTTTTTTGTTTTTACAAATTTTTTTTCAGTTTTTACAAAAAATATGCTTTAAAAAAACTAAAAAAACTGAAAAAATATATATATTTTTGTAAAAACTGAATTGTTTTTTGTTACTGAAAAAAATAAATAAGAAGATTTTACTAAATTAGTGGACTATTGGTGCATTAGTTTAAAAAAAACGAAAATATTTTGCAAAATAATTTTTTTAAGTTTTACAAAAAGAATAATAATAATTTTAATTTACCATTGACCTAACGGTCAAAGGGCATAAGTGAACCAAAAATGTGGATGGAGGGGTATTTTTAGCCCAATAGGTGGGTGAAGGGTATTTTTAAACCTTTTTCAATAGTTTAGGGACATTTTGAACCCTTTTCCGTTGAAACTATCTGAGGGGTCGTCTCACGGGTCGTTTGGTTCGGAAACAAGTTATTAGTTATCTCAGGATTAATTATCCTGGAATTAGTTATCCCCACCCTCCCATAAGGATAAAAAAATACTACAATCCCGGGATAACTTGATTATACCACGATTTTATCCTATCAAACATGGGATTATAAACTCATCTCAGATATAATCCATGGATTAATTATTCCTTATTACTCGTACCAAACGAGCCATTAAGGAATGATAATTTTTTACTATTTTGCATAGTCCAAGGAAGATCTAAACGTTTTGTCAAAGTTGTATCATTTTACATAGCTCCCGTTTGGCCATAGATTTCGGTTTTATTTTTTCAATTTTTTTTTTAAAACATTGCTTGTTTATAAAATATGATCATGTTTTGGGATAAAAAGTTTCAAAAATTTCCAAGTTCTCAACAACTGGTTTAGGGCAATTTTTTGATGAAAACTTTTCATCCACTCACAAAATGTCAACTTTTCTTCAAATAAAATGCATGTCCAAATACAACTTCAAAAACTCTTTTTTAAATTTTCAATCAAATCTATGTCCAAACGCTAGTATAGTCCAATGACAAATTTAAACCTTTTTAATTGAAAAGCTACTCAAGTCACCATTGGAACGTATACCATATACAAAAAATGATTTAGCGACCTTCAGATCAAATTTGAAACGCAAATTCTATATCTTCAATTTAAAATCAAATTACATAGACTCTTTTCTGCAAAAACTCTGTTCTTCGATATTTTTCCTTAAGCCACTAATAAAAAAAAGACAAAATCGTCAACAAATTCGAATCAAATTGTAGAAATCAGTTCTGCAAAAGCTCAGTTCGTCGACATTCTCTCTACATCTCTCTCTATTTCTCAATCGCAAATTTCAGTAATACAAAACAAGTGAAAAGAGAGCAGCAATTCCACCATTGACAGCCATTAAAAAGCTTGAAAGCTTTGAATTCAAATTTGGTTTTTCAAAAATCATTATTTGTTTGGATTGAGTGTTGTTGAAAATAATCGGGAATATGGTTTGGAGTTTATATCTCAATTTTGAGGGGTTTTGGTGAAGATTAGACTTGGTTTTGACTGAATTTCAGATTGAAACTCGAAGAAGAAGAAGAAGAAGACATATTGCAGAAATTGTAGATAAATTGTAGATTATTTGTATTCTGATTGTAGATGCTTTATTTTTTGTTTTCACAAATAAAAAACGGCTAAAACTTCTACATATCTTCTGAAAAAACGCAATTATGTCAAAAATTTCAATTATGCTACAATTGAATGGGAATTGGGATATAAAAATTCAATGTACCCAGTTTGTAGATATTTTGTAGATAAATTATAGATTATTGGTATTCTAATTGTAGATGCTTTGTTTTCTGTTTTCACAAATCAAAAACGACTAAAACTTCTACAAATCTTCTGCAAAAAACGCAATTATGTCGAAAATCCCAATTAAATTACAATCGAATGGGAATTGGGATATTAAAATTCAATATACCCAGTTTGTAGATATTTTGTAGATGAATTATAGATTATTTGTATTCTGATTGTAGATGCAATGTTTTCTGTTTTCACAAATCCAAAACGACTAAAACTTCTACAAAATCTTTTGCAAAAAACGCAATTATGTCGAAAATACCAATTAAGCTATAATTGAATGAGAGTTGGATATTAAAATTCAATGCGACTAAAACTTCTATAAAATCTTCTGCAAAAAACGCAATTATGTCGAAAATTCCATTTATGAGATTGGACGAATCTTTATGATTTAAGAAGTATAAATTGAAATAACAGATGGAGCTAAGTTAAAGCTTGTGACAACTTGTACATATAATGTGCAAAAATCTCCAACGCAAAAGAAGAGTGTCAGTGTTAATATGTTATCCTTCAGTTGTTTATCAGTGAGTTTGTCATCGTCATTTCCTTCTGTTGCATGCTTCTTTACCAGGGATTGCAAGAAATCTTGTTTCAAGCTTTTCCCACTTCTCCGTTGGTCAATTATCGAGTCTAACATAGCATACATTCGATCACGAGCCTGCAGTTTACAAACAGTCATCTCATTTGTTTGTCCATCAATCCTAATCTGCATATACTGTTGAAAATTTGTTACCTGAATGCCACAATAAAATGCAGTTCCCGGGACCTTAAAGGGTAAAGAAGAAAAAGAGGAAGAAATACGGTAAAACGTGGGTGAGGGTGAGGGTTTGGGAGAGAGAAACGTGGGAGGGATGGGATATAGGGTACCTTGATTAAGGAGGGATATACGCTGCATTAATTGTACTCTTAAAATACACTATGGTATAGAATTGGTAATTTGGTATACTAAATGTAATTATATCAAATCTTAAACATTGAGGGTAATAAGGTTTCCTATATGGTATAGGAATGTAAAAATTCCTAAGGCAATAGATTAATAAAGGGTATTTTTAAGACAAATTGAACACAATAAAAAGGGCATTATTGCAATTTAGCCATTTTTCAGTATGGTGTCGCCTTTTCGATTTCACCATTTAATTAAGCGTGAACTTTATATATTCTTCTCTTTTCAGTTTCTTCCAATTTGAGAAGTGAGTAGTTCACAGTTCATCTTCATCATCAGGTTCATATTTTCCTCTCTTTATTTCTCCTCGTTTAACTTATTACTGTTTTCTTCATTGTTAACACAGAACTCATGTGCTTTTTTTATATGGTTCTGGGGTTCTATAGAATTTTGAAATCAAGATTGTATTTTTATTTTCTGGGTATAGTTAAATCTGCTGAAATTGAACTGGGTTTTGCTTAAAACTTGGTGGGGTTAACGTTATCATGGATGTAGCATATTCTTCGGTGTGGATTTTGCATAGTTTTCTCAGCAACGTACTGTTGTCTCACTCTATATATACATATACACACATTCTTTTATAGAAAAATACAATACATATATTTAGTAAAAAAAATTCGACAAAGTGGTGTTAGATGACACCGGCCCCTTCTAGGCCGTGGCAAAGGACTAAGTAGTGTCATATGAAACAGCCTGTTGCAGGTAGGCTGCGTACGATGAAAAGTTTCACTTTATGAAATGACTTATTTGACGTGATCGCATCGTTACCCTTTTTTTCTCTCATTTTGCCTTTCCTTATTATTAAATAATCCTATTTTATTATTTACCCTACCTTTTTATATAATAATTAATTCTATCTTTTGCAGGTTACTTTTTCTTTATAATATTGCAAGTTTATCCTTCATATTGTTGGTGTATTTTCTACACAATTTTAGTAGTTGTCCACTGGCTACCACTGCTATATATGCAACTTTTCTTTATTATTCAATATGCGATAAATTCAAGTGAGTCATTGTATTTATTTTTTAGTTGTATGTGTTGTTGAACATCTTAGACACATAATCTTAACCGTCCATCTATTTTTTTTTCTCAATCATTTAAAAGATAATTGCTCATCTAGATTGTGATTTCTTACTTTTAAATTCAAATAGGTCAAATTTTTAATAGTTTTACTACTTGTATATTACTTCGTCATTTCATTTTATATGGCAATATTTCTTTATTAGTCTCTTTAAGAAAGAAGAGTAAATTCCACTTAAACCCCTTAAACTTTAATGGTAAAAACTTATTTACACCAAGCCAATAGATATATGACATGTGTCTTGCATATGGATTTCAATCATTTAACCATAGTAAATTATATGCATTCTCATCTAATTAAATTAGTTAACCATAGTGAGTTAATATAGTTTGGTGTAAACACCCAGTGTGGGTAAGTATTTACCAACTTTAATTGTTGGAAAATAATACTACCTTCACCTTTTATGGAAAAGATAATCCATTTGAGCAACAATTTTCGATTATGGTGCAATATTTACAAGGCTGAAATTGAATTTGGACAATATTATTCTTGCAAGCTTTAGTGTTACGATTCCACATCTCAGAAAAATTCTCACTCAAAACACGAAGAGAGAAACTCAGGCTAAAGGTCAATTGCTCTTAAATCTATACCTGTATAGTCAGAACATAACCCATTACTTTTTGCAGCTCTTATATAATCCTATACACAAGCTCAATCAAACTCTACCGCAGATAAAAGCCTGGTAATTAAGCAGAGAAGAGTAGAGGGGCCAGCCTATTATCGAGTGAGTTTCGAACCGTGCATTCCTGGCCCTTTAATTCAGTATGGTATTTTATATTTAATTAATGTCACGTGTTTTGGAGTTTTTTCTGTTTTTCAAGCCAAAATGAAGTATATTGTTCTAGAACACGCACTTCAAAATATCTATTATGCTATAAAATAGTCATATATAGTGAAAAAATTATTGTAAGTGTGGATAAAAAGTAAAAATAACAACCTAAAAAGAGTTGAAAAATTAATTTGGGACAGTGCATATGTTAAGAATTCAAATGCTTTTTCAGCTTCCCCTATTCGAAAGTAATTAAGGCTTCATTTATTGATATCGGATATCTCAATGGTCATTCTTTTCTAGTAACGTAAAAGGTTCTTTCATTCTTTTAAATAGTTTAACGAAAATCGAGATGGAATTAAGAGCAAACAATGAACCAAATCTCAATGTTGTTTACATGGGTATATATATGTGTGCATACATTTTCTTGTACTAACAATTCATAGGTGTTAAAGAAGAGAAATATGAGTTAATTCAATTTGAGTGCAGCCTCTCTATCCTCACAAGGTAGGGTTAAGTTCTTCGTACTCATTATCCTCCCCAGACCCTACAGTGTGCATCCTTTCTTCTCTGATCTTTCAGTGTAGCATATATCTTGATTCGATAATGTTAATTGCAGCTATATATGTTCAGATAGTCTGGAGATACTTACATTTTTATTATTGTTTGTTTTCTGCAGATTTTTATAGGTGATTTGTGTTCATTAATGATGCCTCATAAGGATAAAAAGCATGGTTATCAAAGTTTATCTCTAGATATACTCAGCAACCTTCCGGGAGAGGTAACTGACGCGATTCTTATACGATTACCTTTACGAGATGCGGTGAGAACAAGCATCTTATCAAAGAAATGGCGGTATACGTGGTGCACACTTCCAGAATTGACGCTTGATGTTCAAACGCTTTTGAGAAATGATGCCATACTCACTACATTTAAATTTACCAACATTGTCTGCCACCTTTTAACCCTCCACGCTGGACCAATTAATAAGTTTACCCTCTGCTGTGATGACCTGAAAGTGTGTCCTGCAATTGATAACTTGATATATTTCTCTAGGAATAACATTCAGCATCTTGTTCTTAGATTTCGGTCGGTTAACCAATACAAATTGCCTTCTTCACTTTTTAAATGTGTGCATTTGAGGCATCTGACTCTCTTATGTTGTTTTATAATTCCTCCACCATCTTTCAAAGGATTCGATAGGCTAATTAGCCTTGAACTACAAAGCGTAATAGTTTCTTCCAAGTTGCTTGAAAGTTTAATCTCTAATTGCTCGCTGCTCGAGTGATTGGTGCTGACATACTTAGAAATTTCAGATGTTATTAAAATTAAAGCTCCAATGCTGAGATATTTTTATTTCAATGGCGATATAAGATACATTTGCTTAAAAAATATGCCTCTGCTGGCAAAAAATTTTTCTTTTGGGTAATGGTACTGCGAAGATGGCAAAAGGTAATATTGCCAAGTTCTTTGAGTCTTTCTCTGCTCTCGAGCATCTCCACTTGAATGGCAATAGTCTCAAGGTAATTGTGCTTTATTGTTTCATTCTAATGCATTTTCATATATACGTTTTTTGGACTTTATTTTGAGTCAGTCTAATAAACTTTTACATGTTGTTCTTAGTTCTTTGCCACAGGTGAAGTACCTATAAGGCTTCCCTTTTATCTCAACACTGTCAAAAGCCTTAAACTATCTGCAATTGTTTTTGATGAATTGGATGAGGTCTCATGTACTCTTTGCCTGATCAGAAGTTTCCCGTATTTAGAAAATTTGAAAATTCAGGTTCTTAATCGTTTGACTCTTCATTCTCTTTCTTATGTAGTTGCTTATTTCTTGGTGTAACTAGTAAAGTTGCTCCCACGTGACCAGGAGGTCACGGGTTCAAGCCGTGAAAACAGCCTCTTGCACAAAATGTAGGGTAAGGCTGCACACAATAGACCCTTGTGGTCCGGTCCTTCCCCAAAACTCGCGCATAGCGGTAGCTTTGTGCACCGAGCTTTCCTTTTATAGTTTTTATCCTCTATAAATTGAGTATAATGGTAATCCTTTTTAGGTGTTCGCTTATAAGGAGAATATTCCCGCTGTCGAATGTCTTTTAGTGGAAGGTTTCTCAAGTGTGACATTTAGTTGCCTCAGGGAAGTTAAGTTAAAAGGTGATCCAGCCACAAAGCCTGGGATGCAGTTTATCAAGCTTTTGTTAGCCAAGTCAACCGCGTTAGTGAGAATGCTGATTAAGTGCCGGATAGAAGATGATGGTGATGGTGATGGTGGCGATGATGAGGTTCTTCACAAAACAAACCCTATGATCACCTTTATAAATGAATTTCCGCGTGCATCACCTAAAGCAGAAATTATCGTTGATATTACGTATTGTTAGGTCGTGACATCCTGAAATTAGACTTGCGACATGATTGAACTGATGTTTGTTTATTTCAAAGTTAAATTGTGAGTTGCTTTGTGTTAATTTTCTACTTGGTCATTTCCCTATGGCTAACGTAGATCCATGGAGATTTGATGTTAATTTTCTTTTTGGCCATTTCCCTATGGCAAATAGTTGGACCAAGTTAATTGGAACTATATCATTTTGATTTAATGGCTTTGGAGTAGGCTGAAGCATTCTATTTCTATTGACTCATTCTAGTTAGACTAGAGTAAGAACCGTTTGGCCTAACTGCCAAAATTTGTTTATTTTGAAAAATACTTTTTTCAGAAGTACTTTTTTAAAAAATATTTTTAAAAAAAATATATTTGTGTTTGGCCAATTCAATTAAGATTTTTTTGCACCATATGGTAAATAAATTGTGTTTGGTCAATCTTTCTAAAACATGCTTTTGAATGCCAAATTACCAAAAAGGATAGTGCTAAGGTCTTATAATTCTTTTAAATAGAAAAATAAACGTAAATATTTATCGTAAGAGACTTTTATAATTTTTTATTTATTTGATTAAAATATAAAACATAAAGTAAACAAACATATTAAAGATTTGAATAAATCTATACTAAATCATATGATATTATCTAGTATAATTACCTATTGTTTATGATGATTTGAATAATTAAAATAACATCATTCAGTATAAATTTGAAGTCTATTCACAAATTACTATATATTGATAATCCAGCATGAAATAATAAGTAAAGTCACTCACACATGATAATATTTTTAACAATTTAATCTCTACTTCTATCACACAGTCCCTTCATATTAGTAGAAGACTTGTCTCGCATTTCTAAAGGAATATGAGAATGCGTATCTCCTTCATCAATCTCTGCAGTAGTGTCAAACTTGAAAGATGGCACTGAGCGTAAAATAGAAATAATTTTAAATATATAAAAGAAGACCGTAAAAGAAATAATTAAGTATGTTTAAATTCTAAGAGTAACTAATTATTAACAACACATAATGTATAGTTTATTCTTTTAAAAAAATTTACATTAAAAAAAACTAATTATTACCTAACCTTGCTAACTTTGTCCTAAAATGCCAAGTGACCTATTGCGAGGCTGCCACTTGACTTAATCTGGATGTATTTTCTTCTTCTTTTAATAGTATATAGATAGATTATGCAATGCAATTGATAATTATTTAAAGATTCGGAAACTAATAGCATATAATAGAAGAAATTATAAATGATTATTTGTGGAAAGAGAATTGATAATCCAAAGAAAGATTTGCTTTAGTGTGAAAAAGGAAGAAGATAGTTTAGAAAGTTACAAGATATTACACAAAGAAAAAATCAAAACAAGAAAGTCAATAAAATGTTGGAAAGTCACAATATGATTCATATATATATTATAATATATATATATATATATATAATATAATTATTAAAATGAAAAGAAAAAACTTAAATTAGTAAGGGATAATTTGAAAAATATAAATTTATGGTGAGGATAGTTTTGTCTTGAATAAATTAATTTTCTACTTCTGCTTCTGCTGCTTGGAAGAAGCTAGAATTTTGTGCTTCTTCCCAAAATCGGAAAAGCTGCTTCTGCTACTGGCTAAAAGTACTTCTTTGTATTGGCCAAACAGCTCAAATTTTTCAAAAAGTACTTTTTTGGAGAAAAAAGTATTTTTGGCCTCCCAGAAGCTTGGCCAAACAGACTCTAAGATCAGTAAGTTCAAAATTAATTCTTGATGATAATGTGTATACACAATTGGTCTACACCGCTTGAAAAAATAATTTGATGTGTTCACTTAAAATTTCCGAGTTAAATTGTACCCAAATCCGTGTACAAGATTAGTTGTACACTTAGAGAAGGTGTTGGGGAAGGCGGTGATGAGGTGGCATACCACATAATGTTCACCTCAACCAAAGTATAACAATAAGGTATATTATGATGAACATCTTACAATCCTTCGGGATTTACGAAGGCTCGAACCTGCGGCTTCCGCCAACGAGCAAAGGTGATCGCTCAAGAAAGGAGATTCAACCCTCGCGAAAGCTATTAAAAAGGGAAAATCTCATAAAATACTAGTAGTTGACACGATATGTGGTATAATTTTGCACTTTCAGGTTCAGATAATTTAACAATTTTAGCTACAAATATAATAAGAGATGGCATTGTACTTATGAATTAGTAATACAAAAACTAAAAAAGAAAACAAGCGAAAGGAGAAAGAAAGAAAACGGAAAAATACAGACATGATGAGGCATGAGCTTACGAGTTACGATCGGTCTCAAGTCTGAGCCGAATCGAATCGCATATCAACTTTAGCGTTTGCTTCTAACATACCTTTAGGGCTCGTTTGGTATGAGGAATAAGGAATAATTAATACCGGAATTAAATTTAAGAAGAGTTTAACTCATGTTTGGTTGGCATAAAATTGCGGTATAATTAATCACAGGATTAGTTATCCCGGGATTATAGTGTTTTTTTATCCCCATGAAAAGGTGGAATAACTAAACCCGAAATAATTAATCCTGAGATAATTTCTTTCTAACCAAA
This sequence comes from Nicotiana attenuata, assembly GCF_001879085.1. NCBI lineage: Eukaryota > Viridiplantae > Streptophyta > Magnoliopsida > Solanales > Solanaceae > Nicotiana > Nicotiana attenuata. The sequence goes on from NW_017670391.1 coordinate 710,856, forward strand.
CCACCCCTTAGAAAATATAAATATTTTCTCAGTGAATGGATTGATTAAGAAAAACTATAACTATTACTAATAAGTTTAATTTAATAATGAAATTATATGTCGTTAAATTATGTAATATTCTAGCACAAATTAGAAACAATTCGGATGGATTTTGTTAAAAATGAACATATTGATTAGTGTAAATTTCCAGTTTGATACTTTACAAGAACTTAAAATTTAAAAAAAGAACAAAAAAACATTACAATAAAGTTCTACCTCGTATAAAACTTGATAAGCTTTGTGATATAGAAAATCTCAATGGTCATTCCTTTTCGGTAAGCTCAGAAGTTTTCCTTTTCCCTTTGTATACTTATGGAAACTCGAGATGGAATTAAGAGCGATGAGAATCAAATAGTTAAAAGATAATGTGATTCTCCTTTATATTCTTTTTATTTCCCTTTTCGAATCACAAATCTGCTATTCCCTTGAATTTATACCTCGTGATGTACTTAACAACCTTGCTGACAATGTAATTGATGTCATTATGGTATATTCGCCATAAAAACTTTTGAAACATGTGATCCGAAACCTGTCATAGTCTTCCCTTCTTTATTAAATTTTATGTCAAGTCAAACTAAAACAATTTTTTTGAAACAGAGAGAGAGTGTGTATGTGTTATTTGTATGTAATGATTTCCTTATTTTTCGTACTCGTTATAGATCTTCAGTTAAGTTCACAGTTTCTTAATCTTTCTTAGGTGGATGCTTCTTGCCGTCCGGATGAATTGCTTGATCCAGTGACCAGTAATGATGTGAATGAAATTCCTACAAGCTTCTCAGATTTCTAGCATTATAATGTCGAAATAATAATATAATTGAGCATAATATTCAAGAATATGTTATGTATATTATAAAAATACTTTTATTTTAAATAATTACTTTCTATAGTACGTGCATGGAATATATATTTTAAAACTTTATTTTCTTTCATTCTCAATTATGTAAATAATTTTTTGAGGTTTTTTTTGTTAATATCAAAATTATTATTACAAACAAATTGTTCTAATTAGCTTTCTACCTACTATGCTCAATATTTTATTATTCCAACACTATATATGCTTACAGTGGCGGATCCACTTGGGCACTTGTGGGTGCTTAAGCACCCATTAACTTTGATCATATTTAGTAAATTTATAGGCAATTATAAAAATATTTAGATAAATATTGAGTGAGCATCCACAAGTAATTTTATTTTTTCTCTTCTTTTGGAGTTTTTATCGGGAAGTAACCATAACTTTAAAATCCTGGATCCGCACTGTATGCTTAAATACTATTTTAATTTTATTAATTATAAATAAAATTTATTTATTCTAATGTAAGTCCATAATATAAATTAAAAGAGAAAAAACTACTAAATTAAAAAGCTAAAAAAAATAAAAAGAAGATAAAAGTTGATAATTTAGAGGGTAAAATAGGTATTTGGCGATCAAATGAGAAATCTAGTTGAGTGACCGTCTGAGTGCTATTGGCATAGTTAAGTGATTTTATTGTTATAAACAAATTTTAATAGATAATTTTGAGTAGTTGAGTAACCATCTACGTAACGGACTCTTAAAATCCTTATCGTCCTCTTTGGTATTAGTGCAAGTGCTTTTGAAGTTAAGGTGAATAAAGAGAAATAAACGTGGATGCAGTACTGTATGGTTGCTTTTGAAGTTAAGGTGAATAAAGAGAAATAAACGTGGATGCAGTACTGTATGGTTGTGTTTGCGTGCCTTAAGGCAGAGAATAGACTCGATTTCTATTTGTTTGTTTAAACTGAAAAGGGTCAAAACCGCCCCTAACGTATTCGCTTAAGTTTAAAAATATCTTTCGTTCACCTATTTTGTAAAAATTGCCTTCACCGTTAAAAATTTGGCCCATTCATGCCCCTAACGTCAACTTTTTGGCCCGCTCATACCCTAAAAACTAACAGCCCTATTTTGATTAAGAAAAAAATTTATTATTTATTATGTGTTAATTTCCTATTGGCTTAAATTAAAATCTCACCCCATATCCACTTATTAGTCTACTCCGTCTTAGATTTTCACATTTCAACACCCATGGATCTCCCTCTCCATCTCAGATTTTTCGGCCTTAATTTAATTTTTAAATTAACATTTTTTATTAAATCAATTTGCTGAGTGAAATTCAGGTACTCTTTGAAATTAATACCATTCATCATCAAATTTTCTTACTACACTTTACTGCTTCATACAATAAGCTCAATCAAGTGTTTATTACAGTCACATTCACCAATAAGTCGTATTCTCTCATATTCTTAGGCATATGATCTCAAATATTTCTCTTGATTTAACTGTCTCTTTTTTAAAATTGGCGGTGTTGATATAACCTGAAGAACATCCTCGTACAATAGCTTAATTTATGGACATGGTCGGATGTTCAGACTATGGTGAGCCAATGAAGAAGAAAAAGGTCGAGGTCCGGCAGAAACCAAATAAAACATTGGTATAATCAAAATTGGATGCGGAGTTGTCAGGAAATATACAACAAAAAACATTTCAAATGCTCAATGATCATTACTATTGACACTCTGTTAGTGTTCATATATTCAGGTGAAAGTTGTATGACGTAAAGTATTGGTGACTAAAAATTTTAGTTGTCTGAATATAAAACTTTAATGATGTTTGTAGTGATTATTCAAATAGAGTGCAAGGTCAAAAAAGGATGAGAAGAACAAGAAGAATATGAACGCACACATGCTAGAGGGGGTGGGGGAGGGTGAAGGGGGTGGGGGAAGAGATTTTTTGAGATGGGGTATTATTGTACCAACTCCAATAGTCTAAAGGCAGTTTTGACCTTTTTTTTTCGTTATGACACGTGGAAATTAATTATCTAACATGGCCGTTAGTCGTAAGGGCATTCTTGAGGGTAGGGGAGTTTTTTTAGATGGGGGGTATTATTGTACCAACTCCAATAGTCTAGAGGCAGTTTTGACCTTTTTTCCGTTATGACACGTGGAAATTAATTAATTTTTTTTTTATCTAACATGGCCATTAGTCGTAAGGGCATTCTTGAGCCAAAAAGATAACGGTGAGGGCAATTTTTTCAAAATAAGTGGACGGAGGGCATTATTGTACCAACTCCAATAGTCTAGGGGTAGTTTTGACCCTTTTCCGTTGTTTAAATTTCAGTTCCCGAATGATTCTAGAATTTAGACTTGGGAGTTGGGTTATGAGTTTATATCGTGACAATTGCAATCCCTGGCATCTTATATATGTGTGTCTGAAATATCACTAAAAATTTAATAAATCCAAGATTCTGAAACCATAATTTCAACACTGTAATGTGTTCGATTGTAAGGTTGAACTTATCAAATTAAAATTCTGTATTCGCCTCTATTAGAGACACGTGGAATCAAGGCCGATAGACCCTCGGCTCATTAAGATAAAAAGAAACAATATAGCAGTAACAACAACAAAGGCGAAAAAGAACCAACAAGAACCAGAAAATAGACGGGAATATAATCAAGATAGGTAAATCAACAAAAAAACGAGAAAAAAGAAGAACGAGGATATTGATCATGATTAGAATAATTGTGATATCTCTTCTAAACTTTAGGTTTTACATCAAGAAATACAAAAGTGATTACTGTGAACACCTAATTTTTTGCCCTGCACAGAAATAACTCCTAAAAATAAATCAAAAATTGATTGGATCCCTCACGCAAAGAAAAGACCCTCTCCTCTAAAAAGAAAATGGAGCAGCGGCGCAAGAGGGACAGCAAAGAATCAGCGCAACTTTCTTCTTCCTCTCCATCTCCCGTCACACTCGCCTCTCACCGCCTTACACACACACACGAAAAAATAGATTGGGATTTTGAGAAATCAAATTAAGATCTGAGAGTTTAGGAGCTCGGAAAAAATACAAAGGAGCATAGACGAGTTTTTAAAGTTCAAATCCATTCTCCTGGGTTTACAAGAGCAGTAGAGGATTATAAACTGCCCCTGTTGTTGCTTAGAAATTGGCTGAGCTTTGTCCGTTAATTTTTGGCCTTCATTGGGTCCTCTCAATTACTGCTTTCCTGAGATAAAGGTAAACAACGGGAACTTTTGTATGTTTCTGCTTTTCAATGATAATAAGCTGTGGATTCCTATCAGAAACTTGACTTCGTATGCTCGATTCCATGCCTTATTCTTGTGAACATTGTCATATCTGTTCCATCTTGGTTTCTCTTTTAATGGCTATCTATTTTCATCTGTTTTTCTATGGTCTTAGATCTGGAATTCGATGCTATATTTGCTGTTTCGAGATTCATGACTAATTTTAACCAATTGTATGATTGATATTGAGTACTTTTATTCTTGCAATTAACAGATTTACTTCATTTTTAAATTCACATTTCAATTTATTTAATCTCTCATGTTGCTGGGCTCAGTTGGAGATGCAAGCATGAATTTTTAGAATGGAATTTTTATATTCCTATGCGATATAGGAAACTATATTACCCTCAATATTTAAGGTTTGATATAATTACATTTAGTACACCTAATTAACAATTATATACCATTAGTGGTTATTAAGGGTATTAATTACACTCCTAATTTAATGGTACCGTATATTTCTTCTAATACCACCCCCTCCCATGTTTCTCTCTCCAAGTCACACACCTTCACCCACGTTTCCCTCCCACGCCCACGATTTCTGTATCAAAATCCCATTATTTCTTCCATAGCCAAGGCTTTGAATTCGAATTTGGATTTTCAAAAACATTGTTTGTTTGGATTGGATGTTGTTGCAAAGAATTGAGAATTCTCTCTCTATCTCGCAATCCCAAATTTCAGTAATATAAGAGGAAAGGAAAAGAGAGCAACAATTCCACAATTGACAATCATTAAAAAGCTTTGAATTCTAATTTGGGTTTTCAAAAATTATTATTTGTTTGGATTGGATGTTGTTGTAAGTAATTGAGAATATGGTTTGGAGTTTATATCTCAATTTTGAGGGGTTTTGATGAAGATTAGACTTGATTTTGGCTGAACTTAAGATTGAAACTCGAAGAAGAAGAAGAAGAAGACGACGACATGACATACATTATATTGCAGAAACTGTAGATATACTATAGAAAAATTGTAGAAAATTTGTAGACTGTTGTTTATTTATTTTGAGCTTTGTGTTTTTGTGTTAAAAGTTTTGATGGGAGCTTGTTATTCCACTTCATCTATTTTAGAGCTAACTTGTGAGAGGAGAAGATGTTCTTTAAGTTATATATATTGCTATACCTTTAAATTCAAGAAGTATGATTGTATTGTATTTAAAGAGGCGTGAATTTGTATAATAAGTTGAATGCGATGAATGAGTCAAATAAGACTCACAATGGCTTGTTTTCTACATTTAATCTACAACAAAACAACATATCATTTGAAAAATATATGAAAATACAGAATTTCAATGTTTCTACAAATTATCTACAAAATTTCTGTGACGACCCAACCCGTCGTCTCATGTATTACATCCCCATTTCCCCCATTTATTGCTCTTTCATGTTTTATTATCAGCAACGGGTGAGTTAGAGTTGAATTTAATTGGTTTGGATAGGAAATGAGACACTTAGTCTCTTTAAGGAAGGTTTGGTTTGGAAAAGTCAACCGAACGTTGACTTATTAGTTAGAAGGCTCGGATGTGAATTCTGGTGATTCGGTTAGCTTCGGGAGGTGATTTGTGACTTAGGAGTGCAATCGGAAGTGATTTTGGAGGTCCGGAGTAGAATTAGGCTTGAATTGGCAAAGTTGGCACTTTGGCGAATTCCGTTGGATAGGTGAGATTTTGATCCGAGGATCGGAATGGAATTTCGAGAGTTGCAGTAGCTCCGTTAGGTGATTTTGGATATGTGTGCAAAGTTTCAGGTCATTCGGAGGTGTTTAGGTCGGATTTTTGATCGAATGAGCAATTCAGAGGTTTTTAAGAAACATAGGCTTTGATTTGATGAAATTTGAGGATTTTGATGTTAACATAGTATTTCGAGGGTTCGAGCAAGTTTGAATAGGGTAATAGAACATGTCTGTACTTTTGGTTGAGGTCCCGGGGGCCTCGGAGTGAGTTCGGGTGTTTAAACGAGAGTTTTGAAGTTTGCTTCAGGTCTGTTGTTGCTGTCATCTGGTATTTCCGCTTCTGCAGAAATGGACCGCAGAAGCGGGTGTAGGAGCGCAGAAGCGGTTCGTGGCCTGGTGAGGAGATTCCGCAAAAACGGAATATAGTCCGCAGAAGCGGTACTGGGTGATCCGCAGAAGCGGATTTTGGGACACAAAAGCGAAAATTGTAACTTTAATGAAAACCGCTTAAGCGGACTTCTGACCGCAGAAGCGGTCCCGCATAAGCGGAAGCGGGACCGCAGAAGCGAAAAATAACTGTTACAGAAGGGTTTAAAATATTAAATTTCATCCGCGAACAAGAGTTGGTTTCTACCATTTTTAAGCAACTTGGAGAGCTTTGGGCGAGAATTTTCGAGGGTTTTGACTGAGAATCAATTGGAGGTAAGTCTCTTGGCCTAATTATTCGAGTTTATGGTAGAAATTACATGTAAATTGTGGAAAATTCATCAAAAACTGGTCAAGCTAGGGCTTGGAAAGCTGTGATGTAAAAACGGGTTTTGAAAGGGCATTTGAACTCCGATTTTGGTAAAATTGGTATGTGTAGACTCGTGGCCAGACGAGGAATCAGTGATCTAAATTTCGTAATTTTTTGAGAAGTGGGCACGGGGCTCGGGTTTTGCTAACTTAGTGAATTTTGGTATTTTTCGAGTCTTTTCGATTGGGTTATGTTTCTTTAGCCTATTGTAATGTATTCGTTGTGGTTTTAATCAGATTCGGCGTGCGAAGAGGTTGATTCGAAAGGCAAAGGCATAGCAAGCTAGACTTGTGGCCGGCTTGAGGTGCGTAATAGATGTAGATGATGACCTGAGGGTTTATAACCCTGGTATATCACATTGTGACGCTATATTGAGGCGAGACACGTACTCTATGACGAGTGCGGGGTCGATTGTGACTGGGGATTGTGACCTAGTCCGTTCCGATTGATGTTCATGCTGTGTTCTTGACTAGAAACTGTTTGGTAATCATCCTACTTGGATTTTATGAATATGTTTGGGGCTTTGTGCCTATCATTTGCATCCTTCAGGGATCCTTATCACTGCTTCCATGATGTTTAGCATATTTCATGATATCAGTCCTGAGTTAGACACTGCCTCGAAATGTTTAGTAAATAAATAAAGGTTTAAACACTTAGTTCTATAATTCCTAATAATTGAAACTAAAAATGAACAATTTGACTGTGCCCGAGTGGCTTGCATGCATATATATTTATGGACCGAGTGTGGATCGCGCTGCACGCCGCAGCGAATGCTACGATGATATTGCGCTTGGGCTGTAGGAGCCCCTCCGGAGTCTGAAGCCCCAGAGTGAGCGCGGGTACCCAAATGGATCGGGCTGCGCGCCGCAGCGGTCATGTGCATTGCATTGCATTCATGCATTTATACCTATTTGTCTTAATTGTCATTGTCTGCTGTTGTTTCATCATTTAACGTGCTGAATCGCTGATTATAGCTTTATATTGTAATATTTCGGAATTTCTTACTTTCAGCCATTATATATGTTTATTACTCACTGAGTTGGAAGTACTCACTTTACTCCCTGCACCATGTGTGCAGATTCAGGTGCTCCGGAGACTTAGTGGAGTTGTTTGCTGTTTTCGTGAAATTTATTTTCAGGAGTTGTTGAGGTAGCTGCCTGACGTCCGCAGGACCCGACTCCTCCCCTTTATTTTATTTATCCTTCCATATCCTAGACTTTTTTATTACTATGGATATATTACTCTGTTACATCTAGAGGCTCTAGACTCGTGACTCCAGATCTATTGAAGAATGTTTGGATATTCGTTATTATTTTTCGTACTATTCTATTTAGATTCGGATTGGAACCTTGATATTTGCTATTTTAATCGTATTATTTGTTAACGGATTGCGTATTTGGGTTGAGAGTATTTAATTGGTCGGGCTTGCCTAGCATTAGTGTTGGGCGCCATCACGACCGGGATTGGGGTCGTGACAATTTCTTAGGAAGATCTATCCATTCATCATGTTTTTTTGGATTCCATATTTAGCATAGCAGTTTCGTAAGGAGTAACAAGAGCATATAGGAGAATCATAGAATTGTAGCATAATCGGGATTTTCGACATAATTGAGTTTTTTGCAGAATATTTGTAGAAGTTTTAGTCGTTTTTGATTTGTGAAAATAGAAAACAAAGCATCTACAATCAGAATACAAATAATCTACAATATATCTACAAAATATCTACAAACTGGGTATATTGAATTTTAATATCCCAATTCCCATTCAATTGTAGCATAATTGGGATTTTCGACATAATTGCGTTTTTTGCAGAAGATTTATAGAAGTTTTAGTCGTTTTTGATTTGTGAAAACAGAAAACAAAGCATCTACAATTAAAATACAAATAATCTATAATTTACCTACAAAATATCTACAAACTGGGTACATTAAATTTTTATATCCCAATTCTTATTCAATTGTAGCATAATTAGGATTTTTGACATAATTGCGTTTTTTCAGAAGATTTGGAGAAGTTTTAGTCGTTTTTTATTTGAAAACAGAAAATAAAGCATCTACAATTAGAATACAAATAATCTACAATTTATCTACAAAATATCAACAAACTGGGTACATATTTGGACTCGACATGCTTCCCCTGAAATGTATGTTTCACACTTTTTATACATATTTTTGTCCAAAACAGTACTAAAGCATCCACTTTAATACAATTTTTATATAATGTTGTTCAACTTTCATACAATAGGTAAATGAATAAAAGAAAAATAAATAAACAAGAGTCTACAATGTTTCTACAATTTATCTATATTTTTTCTACAATTTCTGCAATATAATGTATGTCATGTCGTCGTCTTCTTCTTCTTCTTCTTCTTCTTCTTCTTCTTCGAGTTTCAATTTGAATTTCAGTCAAAACCAAGTTTAATCTTCACCAAAACCCCTCAAAATTGAGATATAAACTTCAAACCATATTTCCGATTATTTTTAACAACACCCAATCCAAACAAATAATGATTTTTGAAAACCCAAATTTGAATTCAAAGCTTTCAAGCTTTTTAATGGCTGTCAATGGTGGAATTGCTGCTCTCTTTTCATTTGCTTTGTATTACTGAAATTTGCGATTGAGAAATAGAGAGAGATGTAGAGAGAATTCTAGAAACAGAGTGTATCGCAAAAACAGAGTATGGAAAATATTGTTCTGCGTTGTGGAAGATCAGAGTGAAGCCGACGATAATTATGGAATGTGCTTGATTTGCGTTGGGGAAGATCTGGAAAATATTTAATTCCCCTTTTTTAGCGCGACAAAATAAGGAATCATAAAGCTACAGTGATTCCTTATTTAATGCATTATATATATTATGTAAAAATAGTATTAGCATGAAAGGTAATATGCAAACTATGAACATATTTGGTAATATAATCTCATATATGGTATATATACGAAAATTTCCCTTTTAGAATCCGGGCTTAATTTTGTGTGAGGTGCAACTGGGCCTAGGTGGGAATTCAAAGTCCATAGGCGTTACAGCACGCTGGCCTAGCAACTCAAGGGGACATAATAAATTTGTTCTCACCTAAGGATAGGTTAATTGCCCAAATAAGCTAATCTCCTATTATTAACCTGCTAAAATCGGGAGAAATTCAAAAATAGCCAGATTTATCACTTGTGGTTGAAAAATAGCCAAGTTTCAAAAGTCATCGAAATTTAGCCACTTTAAATTTGAGCGAAAACACTGTTCAAAATCCGGAAAAATACGCCCGCAAATTTTACGGGAGTTCCAGGATAAGTATGCTGGAACTCCCGCAAATTTTACGGGAGTTCAAGCATAATTATGCTGGAACTCCCGCAAAATTTACGGGAGTTCCAGCAAGTATAATTGTCCAGTATAATATACTGGAGTTTGGAGCACTGGTGCTCCAGTCTCCCGCAAATTTTACAGGAGTTAGCAAAGTATACCGGTCCAGCATAATATGCTGGAGTTCGTACGCAAATGCACCAGAACTCCCGTATATTATACTGGACCGGTCCCTGTTGCAGCAAAATAGTGGCTATTTTTCATTGACTTGATAAACGCTGGCTATTTTTCATTGACCGGTATGAAAACTGACTATACCATGATATTTTAACGCTAAAATCTGTGTTTAGCCTTTTTAATTGTGTTCAAATTGTTGTTTGACCTCCTGATAGTCCAAACACATGGGCTTTAACAAATTCCCATCGTGAACCAAAGGACCCGATTGACAACGAGCTTGTGAATTGAATTGAACGCACTTTCATCCTTATCATATGAGCAAATCGAATAATGACTTCAACATTTCTTCTGCCATATCGCGCGACTTTCAACGAATCTCATAGGATGTTAGAAAAACAAATTAAATTATGAACATAGTAGTTTGCTTTAGGTCCGTAATTAAATCATCACGGTTATGGGTACGGTTTTCGTGGCATAGTCGTGATACATAATTCCTAAATTCGGGTGCACATTTCATGTGACCCGACCACAACTTCGAACAATAATAAAATACACATGTTGTAGATCGTGGATACGGTTCCCGTGACACGATTCGCAACGTGTACAAAAACAAACAAGTGTACGACAATCGTAATTTGTTCTAGAAATAACTCCTTAAATAATTAAAAGCGGTATAAAATTAAAAATGCACAATAGGTTCTGATGCAATAAATCAGATAATTAGGCTAAGTATTAATAGTTAAGCAACCGTGATAAAACCACGTAACTCGAGAGTGTTTCATACCTTCTCCCAGATTAACAAAATTCCTTATCCGGTCTTCTATATTCGCGGACCAAAAATAGAGTCAATTTTCTGCGATTTGGGATTTAAAATAAATCGGTGACTTGGGACACCATAAATTATTCCAAGCGGCGACTCAGAATTTAAATAACTAATCTCATCTCAATTAATGTTACTTAAATTGAAAACACTCCCTATCCCCCTCGGGTAAAAAGGAGGTGTGACAGTTACTAAGCATCTATCATCATCTAACAATCAAAATATCATAACTATGAAGTAGTATAAAAACATGGTTTATTTCTATAATAGTATTTCTCATGCTTTATCCAGCAGAAAATTTTATATTGAAGAAAACAGCTTAACATAATTTTAAAATATTATTATTTATATTTACCTTTTTTATTTATAGAAAAATAGGTATCTATTTTATACCCTACCATTGGGACATGAAACACGCCAGTTATGTTATCTCTCTCTCTCTCTCTCTCTCTCTCTCTCTCTCTCTCTCTCTCTATCAACAATATTCTCAATCCTCTCTCTTTTCCCGCAAATCTCTCTCCCTTTAGAGTTTCAACCACACTGAAAGTTAATAGGATCTAGTTCAGCTTAAAGTTGTTGGGGATTTTAAGAATAATGAGGCTTAAAATAAGGTGAATGGAAAATAGAGGGAAATGAAATTTTAAGTTTCCCCCCACCCTTGGCAAAGGGACATTGCCCCATATTGGGAGAGGAAGAGATTTTTTATGGGTATATAAGCAATTGCTCTACTTCTAGCTCTTAAAGAGTTGAGAAGAAGGCAAGCCTCGCGCCGGCGGCGGCGTCGTTCGCTCGGCTCGACTTCGGATTCAGATTTGGTCAAATGATTGATTGATTAATTTTTGGACCAAATTTATTTGTTAATAGTAAAATATTAACAGAAATGTTATTAAATATTCGTTTAATAACAGAATATTAATATTAAAATAAATATTAATATTAAATCTAATCCGTTTTTCAGTTGTGTAACAGAAAATTAAACTACCCTCTTCAATTTTTCCTCTCTTTTTTTCCCTCTTTATTGTTGAGTAAATAACCATTTATGTTATGGCATTTATGCTATGGCCGTTTTGCATAAACAGCCATTCTAAAGAGTTGCACCTCTTCAGATTTCAGCCCAACTTTGGCTATAAATACAAGTCTATTCTCTCAGAATTTCCATACGATTTTCTGAGTTCTCTTCCTTTCTTCTGCAAACTTTTAACTTCAAAGAAAGCAACAATAAGTGTGATTTGCTATCGAACTTTGTGTTCGCTAAAACACTGAGGTTTGAAGTACCACTACACCAGTGTGTAATTCGTTCTATCCTGGGAGAAAATCCGTACATTCGGACTAGGCGTGGACCTATTAAATGGTTATTAATTTGATATGTCATACATGTGAAGTCCCATTGGGATGATTATGGGTAAAATAGTTGTTTCAAAATCAAGATGGAAAGATAGGTGCACAAGAATTGACAAAATCGACTAAGTTTGCAGAAAATCTGTCTTCCATCAAGTTTTAGTAAAACTGTGCAAGGAATTGGGGAAAATGCAAAGCATAAAAGTTGTAGGCCTTTGAAATAGCTTTCCAACGATATATTATGGATCCCGAACGGATCTCTGTGCAAAAAGTTATGTGCATTTTACTAAACAGTACGTGTATGCGTGCCCAGTAGCGCGCCCATTAGCGCGACCGCGCTAATTTTGAGGCAGTGTTACAGCCATTTAGCGCGGTCAGTAGCGCGAGCAAGCCTCCAGGTGCGCGAGCGCGCTAGTAGGGGGTCGTTCTAAAGCTATATTTCGTCCCCCACAACCCCAAAACATAAAAACTTGCTCTAGAAAGGGGAACTCTCAAAAACCTAACTCCTTAAGGGTCCTTCCACCATCCAAGGTAAGTTCTACTGGTTATTCTAAGTTAATTTCAATTTCCCAATATCTTGTTAACATGGGTAAACCCTCCATATCATTAGATATTTGATTGGGACATCGTTGTTGAGAGAAGGAACCTTAGAACTCGAATTCAAGGGGATTGAACGTCAAGAAGGTAATATCTTCACACTCTAATTGATTCTAGCATTGGTTTAATGATTATAAGCTATAGTTCATGAGATATGAGTTGATGGGTTTGATAGAAAAACATGAACGATTATAGGTTTGGTTGTTGATTGTTGATTATTGGTTAAGGGTATTGTTTACCTTATAGGTGATAAAGAATGATGTTGATTGTAACCATTTGAGACTTTAGAATTTATCTAGGAACAATAGAATGGGTTATTGGGTGTAGAGACATCATTAATAAGGACTATGAAGCTTATTCCACCAAGTGTTTGAGAAAATATTTAAGTGACCAAAATATGAGAATTATTGCTAATATGGAATCCCTTTGACTTGTACTGATATAGATTAAAGTTGAAAGGGTTGGCGAATGTTGTATTATGCTCAAGAGCAGGAAGTTAAGGTATGTGAGGCTAACTCTCTATGTCTGAGAATGTTAATAATTCTCCCTACATTACGTTTCTTTTACTACATCATCAATTGCCTCAGAAATATAGTTAAGCCTAGTTCCTTGAATAGTTGTAGAACTTCTATTCTCTAGCTTCATAACTCGTTCATGACTTTCATTCCGAACGTTGTGAGCTCAGTTCGTATTCAATATAGACTTAGGTTTGATTTCCCTGAGTCTCAGTATAGCTTACTCAGCATGTCATAAACAGTTGAAGTTTCAGTGTTCATAATCAGTTCAAGAATACATGTCTCAATCTAGTCATATTCAATATTCCAGTATTATGTAACTTAGTGTGATTCAGTGTTCCAGTATTATGTAACTCACTGTGATCCAGTATTCCAGTATCATGTGATTCAGTGTGATTTAGTATTTCATTATCATGTATTGCAATATGATTCTCTGTTCCTGATTTTCAATTCTTGAATGTCGAACACCTGTATTTGGGCTTGAGGTCGTGGTTTATATGCTTTATGCATACTTGGGCCTGAGGCCGTAGTTTATGCTTTATGCATGCTTGGGCCTGAGGCCGTAGTTTATGCTTTATGCATGTTTGGGCCTGAGGTTGTAGTTTATGCTTTATTCATGTTTGGGCCTAAGGCCGTAGTTTATGCTTTATGTATTTTTTGGCTTGAGGCCCTAGTTATGTATACGTATACTTGGGCCTGAGGCTGTAGCTTGTGCACATATATATATTGGGCCCAGGTCGTAGCTTATTCAGATAAACAAATTGTTCATCATTCAGAAGAGGAGTATTCATATTCTTACTTCCTTTATTCAGTTTAGTTATCAGTTATCTTTTCAGTTATCAGTTCGATTATCAGTTATCAGTTATCTTTTCAGTTATCAGTTATCAGTTATCTTTTCAGTTATCAGTTCAGTTACCAGTTCTCACTTCAGTTTCAGTTTCAATAGTTATCATTTCAGTTATCAGCTTAGTTTCAGTTTCAGCATTTATAATTCTTTCTTTCAGTTGCTCATACCAGTACAATTCAAATGTACTGACGTCCCTTTTGCCCGGAGCCTGCATCTCACGATGCAGGTAATGATTTAAAGGTTGATGATTCAGAGCGCTAGGGTTCTCGTACCAGCTGTTTGGTGATCCCAGTTCTTTCGGGGCTTTATCATTACTTTACGGTCTTTCAGTATTTACAGGCAGTCGGTGTTTTCAGTACTTTATTAGAGGCTTCATAGACTAGAGTAACAGTTAGACAGAGTCACAGGCTTTTCATATTAAGTTATGTTGGCTACAAATATATTTCAGAATTGTATCAGTATTTCCGCACTTTGATTTATATCATCCAGACTTTCAGTATATCAGCATGTGTTAGTTTATCTTCAACATTCAGTATGTTATGATACCACATGTTGATTCAGCCAGCCAGTTGGTTCGCTCGGTCACATGTAGTCAGGCACCGAGTGTCGTGTTACGTCCAGGCCCACATTCGGGGCGTGACAAAGCTTGGTATCAGAGCACTAGGTTCAAGAGTCCTTGGGAGTCTATGAAGCTGTGTCTAGTGGAGTTTCCTTTATATGTGTATGCCGGCCACTCATATAAACGGTTAACTACTAAGACATCCAGGATTGTCTCATTTCTTTCTACTCTAGATCGTGCCATGAAGCTTAGAGCAATAGTTAACATTCTCTTCCTATCGAATTCCAAACGTATTGGATGCCCAAGCGACGCGCAGGAGAAACCTAAAGTCTTAGAGAGGATAATTGCCCATTGAGGTATAATTATGGAGTACGGGTTGGTAAATATGAGACTTGAGAGGACGTTAAAAGTGGGATGCAATGGATAGTAATACAGATTGAAGCATAACCTTATCAGAAAATACAAAAGCAGTTATCATGTCTTATAGTTATCAGTTTACCTCATTTACCAGTTATACAGTCTTTTAATTAGCAAGTTTATGGTTATTCAGTACGCCAGTATTCGGTTATATGTTTACCAGATCTCCAATTTTCAGTGTATCAAAATTCTAGTGACTTATGAGTACACAGTGATGCCTATGGGTACTAAAAGAAAATGTAAGTAATAGTGATTATAGCAAAACCTTCACATATTTTAGGTCTGGATTAAGACCAAGACTCACCGGATGGCACATGAAGTGACTTATCAAATGATGGTATATTTTGAAGGATAAGTTTGTGCATTGTTGTGTATTTGTATGTATTTTACCTCCTAGAGCAACTTTATGTAATTTTTGAAAATGGAGCCACAAGTTGGATGATGATAGTTCAGATGCCAGACCCTAACATTGGTCACTATAGTTTTGGATGGAAAAGAGCCTAAAGGTAAAATACCTAGGAGTTAGAAACGTTTGTTATTACCAAAGATGTGATTTCACACAACTCATGCGAATGACTAGAAGATATGGTGTATGCAATGAGAACCAAGAGCAACCAATATTGAATTTCAGGGAATGATTTTATGTTGTTTATATTTATTCAAATCAGAACTAGAAGTACCACGTTAGTAAGCTACTATAAGAAGCAGCTATTGATGTAAGATAAAAGATATGGTAGTTCCCCCTTAGGTTATGTGACTAAGTGATTACCCAGGATGTTTATAGTATGATATGATTTAGTATTGTATAGAAATTTTGGGTTTAGATATTCTAATTTCATTTAAGGCAGATGAATTCCAGAAGTATGATCCATGCACATAGTTTAGAAAAAAAAAAGGGGATAGTATGCGATCGTAGAACAAGGCCGGATGGTGAAGAAAGTTAGAATAATCTTATGCTTCACTTTAGTTATTCAAGCAGGAGAAGAAAATATGATGCTAGCAAGTGGTTAGTAAAAAGGATAGTAAGTAAGTTTTGAGTTAATATAATGAATTAGCAATTTCAGTAGAGCTAGTAGAGGTACAATTTGATCTACTTAGTAAAGTTAACAATAGTGAGTGGATGACAGTTTGAAATACTGAACGTGTGTTAGAAAGACAACAACAACAACCCAGTAAAATCGCACAAGTGGGGTCTGGGGAGGGTAGTTTGTACGCAGACCTTACCCCTACCCCGAAAGAGTAGAGAGGTTGTTTCCAGAAGACCCTCGGCTCAAGATAATAAGAAAAACAAAAAGGGGAGAATATTAGTTTCACCACAGAGATCATATGAAAAATAGGAACAAAAAATGCAGAAGGAAAAATGCAAAAAAAAATGATGACTAGTAAATAGGTCCTGCACCGAAAAGCGAAAATAGTAAGATACAACAATGCCCCTAGCTATTCCAGACAAAACCCTACCAGACTAGGCTCACAACAGAACAAGGTAACGCAAGACTCAGCTATCTCCTAGCCTACAACCGTAATACTCGACCTCCATAAATTCCTATCAAGTGTCATGTCCTCGGAAATCTGAAGCCTCGCCATATCTTGCCTGATCACTTCTCCCCAATACTTCTTGGGCCGCCCTCTACCTCGTCTCGTGCCCTCCACAACCAGTNCCGCACATCCACCTCAACATCCTCATTTCTGCTACTTTCATCTTTTGGATATGTGAGTTCTTAACTGGCGAACACTCAGCCTCATACATCATGGCCGGTCTAACCACCGCTTTATAGAACTTACCTTTGAGTATCGTTGGCACTCTCTTGTCACACAAAACTCCGGATGCTAACCTCCACTTCATCCATCCTACCCCACTACGGTGTGCAACATCCTCATCGATCTCCCCTCCCCTGTGGATAACCGAACCAAGGTACTTGAAGCTGCCTCTACTTGGGATAACCTGTGATTCAAGCCTCACATCCACGCCCACTTCCCCCGGCTCAGTGCTGAACTTACACTCCAAGTATTCTGTCTTCGTTCTGCTCAGCTTGAAACCTTTAGACTCAAGAGTCTGTCTCCAAACTTCTAGTCTCTCGTTAACACCGGCTCGTGACTCATCAATCAGAACTATGTCATCGGCAAATGGCATGCACCATGGCACCTCCCCTTGAATATGATTTGTTAATGCATCCATCACCAGGGCGAATAAGAACGGACTGAGTGCAAAACCTTGGTGTAACCCCATTTCAACCGGAAAATGCTCTGAGTCACCTCCTACTGTCCTAACCCGAGTCTTAGCCCCATCATACATGTCCCTAATTGCCCTAATATAGGGAACTGACACACCTTTAGTCTCCAAGCATCTCCAGAGAACTTCTCTAGGAACCTTGTCATACGCTTTCTCTAGGTCAATAAACACCATGTGCAGATCCTTTTTTCTCTCTCTGTACAGTTCCACCAACCTCCTAACAAGGTGTATAGCTTCTGTGGTAGAGCGATGTTAGAACCCAAAGAGTTTAAGTTAAATCCGAAGTACAGTGATAGTGGGAAAAATAATTAGTTAGCAATAAGAGAGCAAACTATAGAAGAATAGCCATTAGGAATTATCGAAATGTGGTTTCTCCAGGATTGACAATGTGAGCAGAGTTAAATTATTAAGAGTGTGTATGATAGTTGTGAATACATTAGCTTTTCGTTATGTGAATAATTTAGTTTTCCCTAGTAAGAAAGATTTCTCAGAAGTAAGTTGGAAGATGAGTCGTCATTGACATATAGTGCAAAGAATTGTAGAAAATAAGAAAAGTTATTTGGATCCCAACCAAAAGAGAAGGATCCGCAAGTATAAGACCTTTGGTCTAAGGGGGTGATGTGAAAACCATCAGTAAGTGCAGTTAGAGATCTGAAACTTGAATAGTAGAATGGGATATGAAAAAGAAAATTAGTTCGGTAATGAGGGAAAATTGTATAATTACCATAAGGATTATGTCTAGCATGTGTAAGAAAAATAAAGTGAGTAGAATGATCACCGAGTTTAGTCATTGATGATAAAGTGATCACAGAAAGCTATAAAATCATGCCCAGTTATGTATCACGAGGGTAGTGCCATTGCACGAGACTCTAGTCTTCAGAGTACTGGTTAAAGACTTAGCTCACAACAATTCTATAAGTGTTTTCAGGAAATTATTAAGAAGATAAAGTGTGGGAAGTATAACTCATGGTTGAGGTAGATAAGAGAACTCTGGTAAAAGAAGTTCACCAGCCAAGATAGGAGTTCGACTTTGGACTCTGAAGATGACGGAGTTGTCTAGAACAGAACTTGCTCTCCATTAGTAGCCGAAGAGAAGGAGAAACAATTTGATGATCCCTACGTGTTGCAGTTGAAGAGGAGATTCACAAGTATAAGATGATGGCTTTTGAATAAGGGGGAGATGATAGGATTTTGAGGTACTAGGACAGATTGTGTGTCCCAGACATAGATGGACTTAAAGAGGGAAGATCATGTTAGAAGCCCATAATTCTAGGTATTCTTTCCATCCAGGTTCCCAAATATGCATCATGACCAAGGAGATTTATTGGTTGAACGACACGAAAAAGAACGTCGTAAACTTTATGGCCAGGCAGAGCATTTTATTTAAACAGTTGAGGATATGTCCTTGATGTTAAGAGTAATTGGGATGATCACATACCTCTCATTGACCTTGCTAATAATAGCACCTACCATTCTAGTATCAAGATATCACTGTGAGAAACTCTGTACGGGAGAAGGTGTAGATCGCCAATTGGTTGGTTCAAGTTAGTGATTGGGTGTTTCTGAAATTTTCGCTTATGAAAAGCGTTATGAGATTTGGGAAGAAGGGGAAGCATAGTCCCTGCTATATTGGGCCATACTGAATCTGCGAAGGATCAGTCAATTAGCTTATGAGTTGGAGTTGCCACCAGAATTGGTGGTAGTACATCCAGTAGTTCACGTGTCATATTATAACATTCAAGTTTCCAGTACTCAGATACACATGTCAGTTCAGTACTCAGACACTCATGTCAGATACTCATGTCAGTTCAATACTCAGCTACTCATGTCAGTCTAATACTTAGATATTCATGCCAGCTTAGTACTCTGATATTGGTGTTAGTTTAATAGTCAAATATTCATGCCAGCTAAAATATCCATATATCCATGTTAGTTCAGTATTCATGTATCCATGACAGACCAATATTCAGTCAATGCAGTAGTCATTCAGCTCAGTATCTCAAGAGTACAGTAATTATGTATTCATTATGTTTAGTATGCAAGTGTTAATGAAAGTCCATGTTTCCTCCAGACCCGTTTAAGGTTCAGAGTTAGCGGAAGTTACAGTCAGGACAATCATTCGAGGACGAATGATCCCAAGGGGGAGATAATGTAACATCCCGTACATTCGGACTAGGTGTGGACCTATTAAATGGGTATCAATTTGATATTTCATACATGTGAAGTCCCATCGGGATGATTATGGGTAAAATAGTTGTTTCAAAATCAAGATGGAAAGATAGGTGCACAAGATTTGATGAAATCGACTAAGTTTGCAGAAGGTCTGTCTTCCATCAAGTTTTAGTAAACATTTGTAAGGAATTGGGGAAAATACAAAGCATAAAAGTTGTAGGCCTTTGAAATATCTTTCTAAAGATATATTATGGAGCCCGAACGGATCTCTGTGCAAAAAGTTATATGCATTTTACGGAATAGTACGCGTATGCGGGCCCGGTAGCGCGCCCATTAGCGCGACCACGCTAATTTTGAGGCAGTGTTACTGCCATTTAGCACGGTCAGTAGCGCGAGCAAGCCTCCAGGTGCGCGAGCGCTAGCGGGGGGTCGTTTTAAAACTATATTTCGTCCCCCACAGCCCCAAAACATAAAAACTTGCTCTAGAAAGGGGAACTCTCAAAAACCTAACTCCTTAAGGGTCCTTCCACCATCCAAGGTAAGTTCTAATGGTGATTCTAAGTTTTCCTTAATAACAATCTTAAGGAAATTATATTTATTATATTCTGTATTCTGTCTGAATTTTACTATTCTGATTTGAAGATATAAAAACTTCATCGTTTTTATTACGTACTGTTTATTGATTACAGTATTATTTACTGTTTTGATTTTGCCATTAATTGATTTCTTCTGTTGTTGACAGTAAGAAATGGCAAATGAAAATGGAAATCCTTCTGCGACTGTTGGTGCAACGACGATAGTCTCGTCAAGCCACACTGCTGTTCCTCCGGCTGAGAAACCGGGGAAATTTTCTGGAACCAACTTCAAAGGATGGCAGCAAAGGGTGTTCTTCTGGCTTACCACACTTGGTATGCATAAATTCACTAGTGAAGAGCCTCCAGTGCCTGTTGCGGACATGCCGGATAATGAAAAGTTCATGGTTGTTGAGGCATGGAAGCAGGCAGATTTTCTTTGCAAAGGCTATATCTTAAGTGCTTTAGAAGATGACTTGTACAATGTGTACAATGCAATGAATACTTCGAAAGAATTATGGGACGTACTTGAGAAGAAGTACAAGACAGAAGATGCATGCTTGAAGAAGTTCGTGGTTGCCAAGTTTCTAGACTATAAAATGATAGACAGCAAAACTGTGGGAACCCAAGTTCAGGAGCTTCAACTTATTTTTCACGACCTTATAGCTGAAGGTATGGTCGTGAATGAAGCATTTCAAGTAGCTGCTATGATTGAAAAATTGCCTCCTTCGTAGAGAGATTTCAAGAACTATCTGAAGCACAAACGCAAAGAAATGAAGTTGGA
Source organism: Nicotiana attenuata (assembly GCF_001879085.1). Classification (NCBI taxonomy): domain Eukaryota; kingdom Viridiplantae; phylum Streptophyta; class Magnoliopsida; order Solanales; family Solanaceae; genus Nicotiana; species Nicotiana attenuata. The sequence goes on from NW_017670391.1 coordinate 731,781, forward strand.
AGATCTTGTGATACGTCTAAAGATCGAGGAAGACAACAAAACAGCCGAGAAGAAGTCTCGTGGAAATTCAACGATCATGGGAGCTAATATCGTTGAAGAGACTGCTCCAAAAAGTAAGAAGAGGAAGATGTCTTCTGGACAAACTAAGGAGCAGAAAAAAAGAAATTCAAGGGCAGCTGCTACAATTGTGGAAAAGTCGGTCACAAAAGCCCAGATTGTCATCTCCCGAAAAAGGATAAGAAGAAGGTACAAGCCAACATAGTGGAGAAGAATAATGAGATTGATGATCTTTGCGCAATGCTTTCGGAATGCAATTTAGTTCGAAATTCGAAGGAGTGGTGGATTGACTCTGGAGCCACTCGACATGTTTGTGCAGTCAAAGAAGCATTTGCGACTTACTCTACTGCTGGTCCGGAAGAAGAAATTTCCATGGGAAATAATGCAACAGCCAAGATTGAAGGTTAGGGAAGATATTCCTGAAGATGACTTCCGGCAAGGTGTTAACGCTCAACAACGTTCTTCATGTTCCTACTATTAGGAAGAATTTAGTTTCTACTTCTTTACTTGTAAAGAATGGATTCAAATGTGTATTTGTTTCTGATAAAGTTGTTGTAAGCAAGAACGAAATGTATGTTGGAAAAGGCTACCTCACGGAGGGCCTTTTCAAACTCAATGTAATGGTTGTTGACAGTATGAATAAAATTTCAGCTTCTTCTTATTTATTGGAGTCAAATGATTTATGGCATATTCATTTAGGACATGTCAATTATAAAACCTTGCGGAAATTAATTAATTTAGAAGTATTGCCTAAATTCGAGTGTAATAAATCAAAATGTCAAATATGTGTTGAATCTAAGTTTGTAAAACATCCTTATAAGTCTGTTGAAAGGAATTCAAATCCTTTAGACTTAATTCATACTGACATTTGCGATATGAAGTCGACACCATCTCGAGGTGGGAAAAAGTATTTTATTACTTTTATTGACGATTGCACTAGATACTGTTATGTTTATTTGCTTAATAGTAAGGATGAAGCAATTGAAGCATTTAAGCAATACAAGAATGAAGTAGAAAATCAATTGAATAAAAAGATCAAAATGATTAGAAGTGATCGAGGTGGAGAATATGAATCTCCGTTTGCAGAAATATGTTCGGAATATGGAATTATCCATCAAACTACTGCACCTTACACACCTCAATCCAACGGAATTGCGGAAAGGAAAAATCGGACATTAAAAGAAATGATGAATTCTTTATTAATAAGTTCCGGATTACCGCAGAGTTTGTGGGGGGAAGCTATCCTTACAGCTAACCGAATACTCAACAGAGTACCCCACAGCAAAACGCAATCTATTCCATATGAAAAATGGAAAGGAAGAAAACCCAACTTGAAATATTTCAAAGTGTGGGGGTGTCTAGCAAAGGTACAGGTTCCTTTACCTAAAAGGGTTAAAATTGGACCAAAAATAGTAGATTGCGTTTTCATTGGATATGCTACAAATAGTAAAGCATGTCGATTTTTGGTTCATAAATCTGATAATCCCGAGATTCATGTTAATACGGTAATGGAATCAGATAATGCTGAATTCTTTGAAAGCATCTATCCGTATAAAACTGAAAGCGAGTCGTTAAGTGAAAAACCTAAACGACCTCGGGAAGAACAAAAGGAAAATACTCCAAGTATAGAAGATCCAAGGCGTAGCAAACATCAAAGAACATCTACGTCCTTTGGACCAGATTTTGTGACATTCTTGCTTGAAAATGAGCCTCAAACTTTTAAAGCAGCTATGTCGTCTTCTGATTCAGCATTTTGGAAAGAGGCAGTCAATAGTGAGATTCAATCAATTTTGGATAATCATACATGGGAATTGGTTGATCTTCCTCCAGGAAATAAGCCTTTAGGTTCGAAATGGATCTTTAAAAGAAAAATTAAAAGCTAAGGCAAGACTTGTTGTCAAAGGTTATAGACAAAAGAAAGGCCTTGATTACTTTGAAACTTACTCGCCAGTAACGAGGATAACATCTATTAGGGTGTTAGTGGAACTAACAGCCGTGTATGGTCTTGAAATCCATCAAATGGATGTTAAAACAGCTTCCTAAATGGAGAATTGGAGGAAGAAATTTACATGGAACAACCTGAGGGTTTTGTGGTTCCTGGTAAAGAAAAGAAAGTGTGCAAACTTGTTAAGTCGCTTTATGGACTTAAACAAACACCCAAACAATGGCATGCAAAATTTGACCAAACAATGTTAGCAAATGGATTTAAAATCAACGAGTGTGATAAATGTGTTTACATTAAAAATACTCCAGGTCATGAAGTCATTGTTTGTTTATATGTTGATGACATGTTGATAATAAGCAAAAGTATGGCAGATATAAATGCTACAAAGCGCATGTTGGCTAGCAAATTCGACCGGAAAGACTTAGGAGTTGATGATGTGATCTTAGGAATCAGAATTCGCAAGACTTAGGAGTCATTATCACAGTCTCACTAAATTGAAAAGGTACTTGGCAAGTTCAATTATTTGGATTTCAAAATTGCCAAGACTCCAATTGACGTGAGTTATGCACTTCAAAAGAATGAAGGTGAAAGTGACTCACAACTGGACTATGCAAGAGTATTGGAAAGTTTGATGTATATCATGAATTGTACGCGAATAGATATAGCATGTGCTATTAGCAAACTAAGTCGGTTTACAAGTAATCCCAATCAAATACATTGGATGGCAATGAAACGAATTTTGGGATATCTGAAACATACCCAAAATTATGCTTTGCGTTATAACAAATATCCTTCCGTGATCGAGGGATATAGTGATGCAAATTAGATCACTGGATCATCAGAAGTTAAATCCACGAGTGGATATGTTTTTACAATTGGGGGTGGAGCAGTATATTGGAAATCATCCAAATAAACGCGCATCGCCCGTTCTACAATGGAATCTGAATTCATAGCTTTAGATAATGCCGATGAGGAAGCTGAATGGCTCCGGAATTTCTTGGAAGATATTCCATTTTGGCCCAAACCTTTGGCACCTATATGTATACATTGTGATAGTCAAGCGGCAATAGGTAGGGCAGGGAGCATTATGTATAACGGAAAATCTCGTCATATCCGACGGAGATACAATACCGTTAGACAACTACTCTCTAGTGGTGTTATCACAATTGACTACGTAAGGTCAAGAGATAACGTGTCGGATCCACTTACAAAAGGACTATCTAGAGAGGCAGTTGAAAGATCATCAAAGGGAATGGGGTTAAAGGCCTAGGACAAGTCATCATGGCGGTAACTCTACCTAGCAGACTGGAGATCCCAAGAGCTAGGTTCAAAGAGATCAAAAAAAGTTATGAATGACGGTTCAACATTGTCAACTAACTCAACCCATCTCGTGATGAAGACAATGTTCAAAAACGAGGTAAAGCATTAAGGCTTTTTTGACGAGTCAATAAAGCTTAAAGCTTTTTAATGATTTGCTAAGTCTAGCAGGATATGACCAGATAGTGTGTCTTTAGGATTACACGTTTAGGAATCACCTATGTGAGTGTGAAGTGTAAGCCGCTTCAAGGAGAATGAAAGTAAAGGCCCATTCTCTAAGCACTCATGAAACCAGGCGGTGTTCATGGCTGAAACGAACACAACCGTGAGAACCATAGATGGTTAAGGATTGTTTGTGTGACTTATGTTGTCTAGGTATACAACAAAGCTCGACGGTTTAAAGATATCAAATCTACCGATTGACCAAGTATATCCGATATAAGTTCACTACTGAAAGTTCAAAGGGAAACCTACTTATCCAGATGCAATCAATTCTTGTTTGTAAAACACACACACGTCCGTGCATTCCTTTAAGTTTATAGCCATTCCCCATTCATGTGGGGGGATTGTTGGGTTTGTTATTTAATAAATAATAACAAAAGAGGTGTGAATGGAAAATAGCGGGAAAAGAAATGGAGGGATGACCCGCGACCCGGTCCGGTCTAGCCCGTTTTTCTTTCCCGGATTAATTTAAATTCGTTTTAAACCGCAAAAATTTCCAACAGCCATGGTTGTTCTGAAACAGTGTCACACCTGTTCCAACAGCCATGATTATTCTGAAAAGTTGCAAACCTCTTCAGAGGGTCACACCTGTTCCAACAGCCATGACTGTTCTGAAAGGTTGCAAACCTCTTCAGAGGGTGACACCTGTTCCAACAGTCATGACTATTCTGAAAGGTTGCAAACCTCTACAGAAACATCACCAAGTTGGCTATAAATAGACCTTCAAATCCCAGAATATTTACTTACGAAATTTTCTGATTATCTTCTTCTTCTTCTGCACTAAAATTCCAGTGTGTTTTGCTGCCATCGAGTGGTTCGCTGATCATCGGCGTTTTTGGTACCAACACTCCGGTGAGTTAAATCATTCTATCCTGGGAGGATATATTCCATAACCTCGGGTACTTGAGGGGAATAATTTTCTTAAGGACACACTGTGTATTCAGTTTGCTCGATTTGTTTCTTTAACATTTCAAAAATTATTTTGAAGTTCGAATATTATTTTTCAGAATTGTTTCTACTAACTTTCTGTTTTATTTTTCAGAAAGATTACTGTTTTATTTACTTACAGCAATATAGATAAATAACAATTCTAAGTTCATTTCAATTTCCCAACATCTTATTAACATGGGTAAACCCTCCATATCATTAGATATTTGATTGGGACATCGTTGTTGAGAGAAGAAACCCTAGAACTCAAATTCAAGGGGATTGAACGTCAAGAAGGTAATATCTTCACCCTCTAATTGATTCTAGCATTGGTTTAATGATTATAAGCTACAGTTCATGAGATATGAGTTGATGGGTTTGATAGAAAAGCATGAACGATTATAGGTTTGGGTTGTTGATTGTTGATTATTGGTTAAGGGTATTGTTTACCTTATAGGTGATAAAGAATGATGTTGATTGTAACCGTTTGAGACTTTAGAATTTATCTAAGAACAACAGAATGGGTTATTGGGTGTAGAAACACCATTAATAAGGACTATGAAGCTTATTCCACCAAGTGTTTGAGAAAATGTTTAAGTGACCAAAATATGAGAATTATTGCTAATATGGAATCCCTTTGACTTGTATTGATATAGATTAAAGTTGAAAGGGTTGGCGAATGTTGTATTACGCTCAAGAGCAGGAAGTTAAGGTATGTGAGGCTAACTCTCTATGTCTGGGAATGTTAATGATTCTCCCTACATTACGTTTCTTTTACCACGTCATCAATTGCCTTAGAAATATAGTTAAGCCTAGTTCCTTGAATAGTTGTAGAACTTCTATTCTCTAGCTTCATAACTCGTTCATGACTTTCATTCCAAACGTTGTGAGCTCAATTCGTATTCAATATAGACTTGGGTTTGATTTCCCTGAGTCTCAATATAGCTTACTCAGCATGTCATAAACAGTTGAAGTTTCAGTGTTCATAATCAGTTCAAGAATACATGTCTCAGTCTAGTCATATTCAGTATTCCAGTATTATGTAACTCAGTGTGATTCAGTGTTCCAGTATTATGTAACTCACTGTGATCCAGTATTCCAATATCATGTGATTCAGTGTGATTTAGTATTTCATTATCATGTATTGCAATATGATTCTCAGTTCCTGATTTTAAATTCTTGAATGTTGAACACCTGTATTTGGGCCTGAGGCCGTAGTTTATATTCTTTATCCATACTTGCACCTGAGTCCGTAGTTTATGCTTTATGCATGCTTGGGCCTGAGGCCGTAGTTTATGCTTTATGCATGTTTGGGCCTGAGGCCGTAGTTTATGCTTCATTCATGTTTGGGCCTGAGGCCGTAGTTTATGCTTTATGCATTTTTGGGCCTGGGGCCGTAGTTATGTATACGTATACTTGGGCCTGAGGCCCGAGGCCGTAGCTTTTTCAGATAAACAGGTTGTTCATCATTCAGAAGAGGGAGTATTCATATTCTTACTTCCTTTATTCAGTTCAATTATCAGTTATCTTTTCAGTTATCAGTTATCAGTTATCTTTTCAGTTATCGGTTATCAGTTATCTTTTCAGTTATCAGTTCAGTTACCAGTTCTAACTTCAGTTTCAGTTTCAATAGTTATCATTTCAGTTATCAGCTTAGTTTCAGTTTCAGCATTTATAATTCTTTCTTTCAGTTGCTTACATACCAGTACAATTCAAATGTACTGACGTCCCTTTTGCCCAGGGCCTGCATCTCACGATGCAGGTAATGATTTACAGGTTGATGATTCAGAGCGCTAGGTTTCTCGTACCAGCTATTTGGTGATCCCCAGTTCTTTCGGGTGTTTATCATTACTTTACGGTCTTTCAGTATTTACAGGCAGTCAGTGTTTTCAGTACTTTATTAGAGGCTTCATAGACTAGAGTAACAGTTAGACAGAGTCACAGGCTTTTCATATTAAGCTATGTTGGATACAAATATGTTTCAGAATTGTATCAGTATTTTCGCACTTTGATTTATATCATCCAGACTTTCAGTATATCAGCATGTGTTAGTTTATCTTCAGCATTCAGTATGTTATGATACCACATGTTGATTCAGCCAGCCAGTTGGTTCGCTCGGTCACATGTAGTCAGACACCGAGTGTCGTGTTACGTCCAGGCCTACGTTCGGGGCGTGACATAAGGGCATCTCCAACGCCACTCTAAATCTTGCACGAAATCCAAATTTGGTGCATGAAATGGTGTTTTATTGCTGCAATGCAACACCATTTTTTGCATTATGATAGAGTATGAACAGTGTTGCACCAAATTTGGTGCAACACTATTCATCACTCTATATTTGGTTTAATATTATTTTATTCAATTTTTTTATTTTTAGACTTTTAATTTATCATATACTGTGTATATAATTAACTTTTATATTAAGATCTTTATAATTTTAATTTTATATCCTATTTTTTGATATATTAATTTTTGTATATATTATATTTATATAAAATTATAAGTTAATTTTATTATTATTATAATTGTATAAAAATAAATATAACCATTATTTAAAAATAAAAAATACAAATGTATGATATCTAATGTTGCTAAAATTAAAAAGTGAAAACTAAAATTTAAAAAAGAAAATTTTAACAATACATAAAAATGATTATATAAGTGGTAGTAGATGAAGATCACCGATTTGAATAATTTTTACTCGACACAAAAAAATTAAGGATAAAGATGCGCATTTCGCACTTCGTAATGCATTAATCGAGCATTTATGGGTGAATAGAGGCGAAACTTAAATGTTTATGTGGTACTTAAATTAAATTTGACTATGATGTAATACTTATTTAATTATCTTTTATCAATGATTTCACTTTTTGTTAATTTATCCTTTAAAATAATTTTATAAAAAATAATTATATAAGTGGTGAATGTGAATTATATATAATGAATATGGAAAAAAGAAAAAAGATAGTATTAGTTTGAAGGAAATTAAAAATGAAAAGTAAATAGAAGATAATATATAATATAGAAGAGAGAGAAGATTTGGTGTGAAAAATGGTGTAATGGTTGGAGTAAATTTGGTGTTACACCATTTTAGTGTGAAATTTGGTGCAAAAAATAGTGCTAGCGTTGGAGATGGCCTAAGGAAACACTGTGAATTCAGTGAGCTCGAATTAACTTTTGTTTCTTTACATTTTCTGTTTATATGTTATTCTGTGTATTTCAGAATTAGTTTACAAATACATACTACTAACAAGCTTAAGGAATTTAATTTTGTATTCTGTATTTGTGTTTATTCACCGTTCTGGAGATTAAAACCTTTGTGGTTTACTACTCCGTTGGAGATTAAAATCTACGTGATTTTAATGTTGGTTTGTGTCATTCTTTTACATAAATGACTAATGATAATGTGAATCAAGCTATTCCAATGGTGACTGTCAATGCATCAACAAGTCGAACACTGGCGTTGGCACCACGAAGAAACCCAGAAAATTTTCCGGGTTAGATTTCAAGCGGTGGCAGCAGACGATGTCACGACCCAAAATCCACTAAGGGTCGTGGTGGCGACGGACACCGCTGTCAGGCAAGCCAACTAAATAATCAATTAAATTCTCTTTTTAATTACATTGAAATCTAGGATTTTTCCTTCCATTTTTCATAAATAAAAAAAAGGTCATTACTTCAATTCAAATTAAATAATAAACAATTAATACAAATCTTTCGAAAAACCATCCCAGAACCCGGTGTCACAAGTGCATGAGCAACTACTGATAAGGAAAATAAAATACAACGCATGTCCGAAATACAGTGGACAGGGAATAAATACAAAATGCTGAAAGGAACTACACTAGCTGCGGGTCGCCTCGAACAATGCAGCTCACCTAGTCCCATAATCATCCGCGCTGCTACGCCCAATAGGCCACTAGAGTTACTTATACCTGTGCAACAAAAATACACAAAAGTGTAGTATGAGTACGTAATCAACGTGTACTCAGCAAGTATCCCGTCTAATCTCAAAGAAGTAGAGACGAGATGGTCAACTTTGACACTTACTAGTGGTCAGTAATAATATACTAAATGTGAGAGGAAATCAGGGATTTTATAAAGCGGTACTAACTCACAAAGCTGGAAAACAAGCAATACACCTTCAACAATTAATAAAGGATTTTCAAGGTTTACTTTTCTTTATTTTATCAATTTATATCAAGCCATGGAAGGCAGCATCAACGTGTAAAATTCTCAGGCAAGATGTATAAATCAAGTGCAAATCATGCCGAGGCGACGGCCCGCTCCAACAAAAATAAAATGTGCACTTGCCGAGGGTCGACGGCGCGCCTATAGATGCATCTATTACCTCGCTCGCGAAATAATCTGCGACGTGGTCAACATAAAATAAACACATACCCTGCTCGCGAATCATGCATGCGACGCAGGTACACATAGAGATACATGCTCAATCAATCAAGTAAGAACTTATCAGGGAATATTTATCAAGATAAAACAAATTCTCCTTTAACAAATTTTAAGAAGTGAGGTTTAATCCCTTTAGAAATACATTTACTAATTCAATGTGATTTAAGCAATTCAAGCTATCATTGGGTTTACAATTAATCCAAGTATAACATGCTTTTGGGTCCTAGCTACCCGGACAATAGCATAATAGTAGCTACGCACGGACTCTTGTCACCTCGTGCGTACGGAGGCCCCACAAATAGGAGCACATAACCAATTAACTCACCTATGGGGACAATTCCTTCTTACAAGATTAGAAAGGAGACTCACCTCGCTCCGAAGCCTATATTCCGATTCAAGAACGCGCTCAAACTTCCAATTTAGAGCCGAACGATCCACAACTATTCAAATAGGGTAAGAACTAGTCAATACATGCTTAAAAGTTCACATTCTAACTATCAACCCAATTTCCCAACCTTAAATTCAAGGTTTCTATAACCGACCCCGGGCCCACGTGCCCGGATTCAGAAATTTTTCGAAGGAAGTTGTTCTCCATAACCTAAGGATAAAAATATATGATTTCTACTCCATTCCATAACCTATTTCGTGGTTAAATCTTGTTTTTATTAAAACCCTAGGTTTTACTCTATTCCCATGGTTTTCACTAATTTTACATGTGTTAATCTACCCAAAACTCAAGTATTAAACTAAGAATAGGTGGGATATCTTACCTCAAGATGCTAGGTGGGAGTCTTCTCTCAAAAGCTCCTAAAATCGCCCAAGAAACGAGTGAAGAATGAGTAAAAATGGACTTGAGCCCGAATAAATGAAGGCCACTGCCTTCTGCGATTTCCGCATATGCGATCCTGGGCCGCACCTGCGACCACCGCTTCTGCGGAAACAAGACCGCTTCTGCGGTCTGGGGAACTTCTGCGGACAGGCCCACCGCTTCTACGCTTCCGCTTCTGCGGATATTGGGCCGCATCTGTGGCCTTGACTGCCTGGCCTTGGGCCGCTTCTGCGGACAGGCCTACCGCTCCTGCAGTTCTGCTTCTGCGGATTTAGGGCCGCATCTGCGGTCTTGGACGCTTCCGCGAATAAACGACCGCTTTCGCAGTCGCGCACCTGCGGTCAACCAACCGCAGGTGCGGTTATGACAGAAGCAGATGCTTCAGCACTTCCAAAAATCCCTTTTTGATCCGTTAACCTCCCGGAATCCACCCGAGGCCCCCGGGACCTCAACCAAACCTACCAACCAATCCCAAAATACGTTACGGACTTGCTCGAGGCCTCAAATCAAATCAAACAACGCTAAAACCATGAATTACACCCCGATTCGAGCTTTATTAACTTTAAACTTTCAAACTTCTACTTCTGATGTTTAAACCTATCAAATCACGTTCGATTGGCCTCAAATTTTGCACACAAGTCATATTTGACATTACGGACCTACTCCAACTTTCGGAATCGGATTCCGACCCCGATATAAAAAATTCCACCTCCGGTCAAACTTCTCAAAAACCTTCAAATTTCTATCTTTAGTCAAATGGCTCTAAAATGACCTACGGACCTCCGAATTCACTTTCGATCGCGCTCCCAACTCCAGAATCACCATACGGAGCTATTCCCAGACTCGGAATCCCAAGCGGACATTGATAACGCTGAAATGCTCTTCAATCCAAACTTAAGAAATTTCTTCCAAAATGCTAACTTCCACAATAGACGCCAAAACGCTCCCGGGTTATCCAAAACCCGACTCGGGAATACGCCCAAGTCCGAAATCATCATACGAACCTGCTGGAACCTTCGGATCCCGATTCCGTAGTCGTTAGCTCAAAATTTCCATCCTAGTTCATTCTTTCAACTTTAGGCTCCTGAAATAGGAATTCTCTTCCCAAATCAACTCCGGATTTCCCGAAACTCAATTCCGACCGCGTGTGCAAGTCATAATGCCTGAAATGAAGCTGCTCATGGCCTCAAACCGCTGAACGACGCGCTAGGACTCAAAACGACCGGTCGGGTCGTTACAGACGATGTTCTTCTACTTGACTAATTTAAGTCTGCAGAAGTTCATCAAGCAAGATGTTCCTGTTCTGCCCGAAGAAACTCCAAAGAATGAACGCTTTCTCGTGATTGAGGCGTGGAAGCATTCTGATTTTTTGTGCAAGAATTATATTTTTAGCGGACTGAAGGAAGATATGTATAATTACTACAGTGGCGTGGAGATCCACTACAAGAAAAAAGACCTTTAGTGGCAATAAATATTCATTTTAGCGGCAATAGCTATAGCCGTAAAATCTTTTACAGGCAAATAATTATTTGCCGTTGTATCCAGCGTCGCTAAAGGATTTAGCGGCATTTGTATCAAGTGCTAGTAAAGGTCCCAATAATTACCGCTAAAAGGTGAAGTTTTTAGTGGCATTTTGTTACTGGCAATTACAATAACCACTAAAATTACCCATCGATTAGCCTTTTATTCTGCTTTAACAACATTTATATATGGCCGGTAAATATCCATTTCATTGTCGATAAAGGTAACTTTTTAATAGCCATTATAATAGTAACTAAATTTATATTCAGATTTGCAATTATACTACTAATATCAAACATCATTTTTTGTATGCGATGCCAACATCATTATTATGTCACTCATTCAAGAAATCATAAAAATATTTCATTAGATCCATAATATACCAAAAAAACTATTAATACATAAATTTGGAGTATCTACACAAAGAAAAAATACATCATTCGAATCCAACAATAGTTGTTTCTCCTTCTACAAGCCTAGTTTCATACAATGTCAATTTTACCCTCCAAGGCACCATCATACTTAGATGCGGTAGAACAAAGCATTATTCTCTCAATAGTCATTTTTGCCCCACGTGAATCAGATGATATCAGTCATTATCTATGGAGTCTTGACAAGGTTAAACAAGCACGATCGGTTCTTGATGACTCCAGCAAGTTGCATCTATCTGACAGTGACTTTGTAGCCACATCAATTATGGATTGTCGCTTCGAAGCAAACTGCACAAAAGAAGTTGTTAGAAAACTTACCACATCTAGTCATGAAAAGAAATTAATATATATGCAGTCGAAGTTAGACGATGAAGGCAAAAATAAACCTTGATTCTCTTCAACTTCGTATTCTTAGCTCTTTGTTCATTGAGCATCACATGTGACTTACCAAAACACACATTCAGACACGAAAAAATTGAATTCAGTTTGTGAAAAATATAGGATAACAAATAATGCACAAATAGTTAACTTTAAGAATGTTGCAGCCTACTCAATCATGCAAACTCAGTGCATGTTCAAATGACCTAAATGAATGTCAGAACAATATCCTATGGATACAATGGTCTTTACATCAGTTTTTAATTGTGGAAAAAAAATATAGCTACTAATGTATTATACAAACTATAAAAATTCATTTACGCTTGCCATATATATTAGATGCAATTTCAAATTTATTTATTTTTCTCTCACAAAAATCACACTATTAGATCACCTACCTAACCTTCTAATTTCAAAAACCATCAATACTCCGTCATTTCTTAATATATCTAATAAACATGAAGAGATATTCCAAAGCAATAAATGTTGGAACTCGAAATTTATGCACTTCAAGTGAAAGATAGATGATACACTGACTAATGGAAGGCTTATATAATATTCGCAATAGATAATACTTCACGCTTAGAATCAAGAACTAAGATTTCCATCATTTTGTATTACTTGGCAATTTCATGTTTTAAAGATCTCTCACAAGAAAATGCACAACCTATCTTTTATTCTTAAAAGCAAAGAAGTTTTCTAACCAAAGATGATGGAGTCCCACCTTAACTAATTTTAAGGACATTGAATACTATAGAAAACCAAAAGCCTTAAGATTCTAGCAAGCCCAATATAACTCACGATCAAATGATGTCAAACTTCTCAAATCGTCAAATTGATATCTCATCTTTTAACATCGACAATAATATGTTTGTTCAAACCCCATAGAATATTGTTCAAAAGTCCCATTGAAGTTGCAATTTCAAAAAAAAAATACTATCGCATTTCAATAGAAAAATAATTACTTAAGTGTAAGATAAAAAAGAAATGACTGCATGTTGTATGAAAACATAAGGCAGTAGAAGGTGCTTATGTAAATGAAATTCATACATGAGCAGTTTAGAGCCTCATATACACAAGTTAGTGAAATCTTGGTAATAATATTAGAAAACATAAATGCACCCTGCATCAAGAAAGAACCATATCCACTGCATATTAGAAAATAGACATAGAAGGAAAGAAGCCATCTAAGATCAGTTAGAGTAACTTATCATTAGAATCTTGTTATCTTTACATGATTTGTTCTATCATTTGCTAAATTGTCCTGCATTCTATCTGGCTTGTCAAGTGATAAGCATCAAGACTGCGAGATGTTTAACTCTAATCTTGAATGTATGAAAAGTAGCAGCTAAAAGGTAAAGAGAAATGGGAGTCCATCTTATAACAAAAAAGATATTTGTTAATCAGTTGTAGAAAGAAATTAACAGGGATTCATGGAAACATCAAGAACAAGTTTTTGATCCATTTTTGAGCAATATAAATGAACAACTATTAGATACTAAAAACTGAAGAAACTTCTTTCAGATTTATCAAACTGAATATTCATATAAAGTAGTGCGGCACTAACTTTCTCTGCATAAACAGACCAATTGAAGCTTATACACCAGATAGAGTTCATCAACATCTATATTAGTGTGTTGACCAATTCTTTTTACACTAGCAGAACTAATAGCAGTTGTTGTAGTTATCCAACAGTGAAGGTCTGCTAGATTTTGCGGTACAAAGTACTACAAAGTGAATAGATACTTATGTCTTGCCGAACATCACAATAGGCTACAATAATATCCATACTGAACACTAACAAAGGCAATTATTGGTAATTAACTATACTCGCAACAAGAATTTTAAATGCATACTTGAGTTTGTGTGTAGAGTGCATGTCTTCAAGATATTTCAAGTGACATACCAACATTGCAAATATAATTATCAAATTAAATTTTCGTTTTTCATAAGATTAAATTTACGAAATTACACCTTGAATTTTACTTGCTGTTTTTTAACCATTGCATCATAATATGGATAAATTTCGACAAAATGAGAAGTCAATATAGATCATTAATGTAGAGTATATTGGACAAAATAAAGAAAGCTGAAAATTAATAAGGCTTACTATAGAAGAAAGAAGAAGCAGACAAAGCAGAAATTAAAGTATACTTCTAATTTTGAATATTCGTTAAAACCCTAGTTCCTAATAAGTGATAGAATCTATATTTAGCGCTTATTTTAATCTAATCGACGTAACTACAAAGACACAATACGAAAAGTTTAAGAAGCTTGTTTACAAGATCCTATTTCTACGCTTCATAACAAAAGAGCCACCCACAAAGAAGAAAATCAAATCTAGAAGGAAAAAAGATAGACAAAGAGAAAGAGTAGAGAGATATTATCAGGTGATAGTGGCCGGCTATAGTGCGAGATGAGTCGGGTGTTGACGATCTTGAGTGGGGGTTAGGATCTACTCACTTTTGTGCATCTCTATAGGAGAGATGATAATTGTGCAATTTAGGGTGAATGTATCCAGGCAAAAATATTCCATAAGGAAAAAATAGAGGGACGAATAAAATCAATTGTTAGGAATAACTTTTAGTGACTATTATTTTGAATAGCCAGTAAAAAATCATTCATTTCAGACAAAAGTAAAATTGCCGCAAATATTTGTGTTTATAGAATAAAGTAGCGTCAATTAGTTAATTGTCACTAAATAATTGTCACTAAAGGCTTTTTTTCGTGTAGTGAGACGTCAAAAGAATTGTGGACTGCGCTTGAAAAGAAATACAAAACTGAAGATGTCGGGTTTAAGAAATTCGTTGCCGCTAAGTTTTTGGACTACAAAATAGTAGATAGCAAGTCTGTTATTACCCAAGTCCAGAAATTGCAAGTGATTATTCACGATCTCCTTGTTGAAGGTATAAATCAAATTAATACTGATGTTGAAGGTAGTAATCTTAGTATTTATACTAACAGAATTTTCATTGAAGGTCTTGTCATCAATGAAGCATTCCAAGTAGTAGCGATGATTGAGAAGTTGCCTCCTTTGTGGAAGGACTTCAAAAACTACTTGAAACACAAACGCAAGGAGATGTCCCTTGAAGATCTCATTGTTCGGTTGAGAATCGAAGAGGACAACAAAGCCGCTGAAAAGAGACGTGGAAACTCAACAATAATGGGAGCAAACATTGTTGAGGATGTTTCTCAAATAAGAGAAAGAGGAAGCATGCTTCTGGACCAAAAAGCAACCCAAGCAAGAAGCGGTTCAAAAAAAATTGCTACAACTGTGGGAAAGCTGGGCACAAATCTACAGAGTGTCGTGCTCCGAAGAAAGACAAAGAAGAAAGGTCAAGCAAACATGGTTGAAAAGCATGAAGATGTTGATGACTTGTGTGCCATGCTTTCTGAATGCGACCTGGTGGAAAATCCTAAGGAGTGATGGATTGATTCTGCAGCCACTCGTCATGTTTGTGCTATTAGGGAAGCCTTTGCAACATATGCTCCGGTTGGACCCAAAAAAACTCTTTCTATGGGAAATGTTGCAACCGCCAAGATTGAAGGATGTTGGAAGATCTTTCTGAATATGACTTCTGGCAAGGTGGTGACTTTGAACAACGTCCTTTATGTTCTCGAGATTAGGAAGAATTTAGTCTCTGCTGGACTTCTTGTTAAGAATGGTTTTAAGTGTGTTTTTGTTTCTGATAAGGTTGTAATAAGTAAGAACAAAATGTTTGTAGGAAAATGTTACCTCACTGAGGGCCTTTTCAAGCTGAATGTAATGGTTGTTGAGAATAATCATAAAATTCAGCTTTATCTTACTTACTTGAGTCAAATGAATTATGGCATATACGTTTGAGTCATGCCAATTATAAAACCTTGCGGAAAATGATTAACTTGAAAGTAGTGCCAAAATTTGAATGCGAAAAATCAAAATATCAAATATGTGTGGAATCTAAGTATGTTAAACATCCTTATAAGCTAGTTGAAAGGAATTCAGATCCTTTAGACTTAATTCACACAGATATTTGCGATATGAAGTCAATACCATCTCGCGGTGGAAAGAAGTACTTCATAATTTTTACTGACGATAGTACTCGATATTTCTATGTTTACTTACTTAATAGTAAAGATGAAGCAATAGACGCATTCAAGCAATACAAAAATAAAGTTGAAATGCAACTTAACAAGAAATTCAAAATGATAAGAAGTGATATGGGTGGTGAATATGAATCTCCTTTTGAACAAATATGTATATAATATAAAATTATTCATCAAACAACGGCCCCCTACACACCCCAATCCAATGGGATTGCAGAAAGAAATAATCGTTCATTAAAGGAGATGATGAACGCATTGTTGATAAGTTTTGGTTTGCCACAGAACTTGTGCGGGGAAGCCGTACTTACGGCTAACCGAATACTAAATCGAGTACCCCATAGCAAAACAAATCCATTCCATATGAAAAATGCAAAGAAAGAAAGCCCAACTTGAATTATTTTAAAGTGTGGGGGTGTTTGGCAAAAGTGCAAGTTCCTAAAACCAAAAGGATAAAAATAGAACCGAAAATCGTTGATTGTGTTTTCATACGATATGCGACAATTAGTAAAGCATATCGATTTGTGGTTCATAAATCAGAAAATTCTCACATTCATAATAATACGGTTATAGAATCAGATAATGCTAAGTTCTTTGAAAATATATATTCGTAGAAAAAGGAATGTGAATCGATTGGTGAAGGATCTAAACGACCTCGGGAAGAAACAAAAGAAAGTACGTTTAATCAGGAGGATCCAAGACGTAGTAAACGTCAAAGAACGTCTACTTCATTTGGACCAGATTTTGTGACTTTCTTATTAGAAAATGAGCCTCGAACATTTAAAGAAGCTATGTCTTCTTCGGAATCATTATTTTGGAAAGAGGCAGTCAATAGTGAAATAGAATCCATATTGAACAACCATACATGGGAATTGGTTGATCTTCCTCCTGGAAATAAATCGTTGGGTTCTAAATGGATCTTTAAGAGGAAAATGAAAGATGATGGCACTATTGATAAATTTAAGGCAAGACTAGTAGTCAAAGGGTATAGACAATGAGAAGGTCTTGACTACTTTGATATATACTCTCCAGTTACAAGAATTACATCCATACGGATGTTAGTAGCATTAGTTGCAGTGTATGGTATTGAAATTCATCAAATGGAAGTTAAGACGACCTTCTTGAATAGAGATTTGGAGGAAGAAATCTACATGGAACAACCTAAAGGGTTTGTGGTTCCAGGTAAAGAAAAGAAGGTATGTAGACTTGTTAAATCCCTTTACGGACTAAAACAAGCACCCAAACAATGGCATGCGAAATTTGTTGTCAAATGGGTTTAAGATAAATGAATGTAATAAATGTGTGTACATTAAAAATGTTCCAAACCACATAGTCATTGTTTACTTATATGTGGATGATATGCTGAAAATGAGTAATGATATTGCCAACATAAATGCTACTAAGCGTACGCTAACTAGCAAGTTTGATATGAAAGACTTGGGAGTTGCTGATTTAATTCTGGGGATTAAGATCCATAAGACTCCTCAAGGTCTGGCATTGTCACAATCTCATTATATTAAGACAGTACTTGAAAAGTTCAAGCACTTAGGGTTTAAAGTTGCAAAGACTCCAATTGATGTGAATCTTGCATTAGCAAAGAAGAAAGGCCAAAGCATATCACAATCGAATTATGCTCGTGTGTTGGGATGCTTAATGTACATCATGAATTGTACACGACCAAATATAGCTTGTGCTATAAGTAAATTGAGTCGATATAACGAGCAATCCAGGTCAATCTCATTGGATGGCAATGAAACGAGTTTTGGGATATTTAGAACATACCCAGGGCTTTGCTTTGCACTAAAGTAAATATCCTGCAGTGATTCATGGATACTGTGATGGATCACCGGTTCAACTAATTCTGTAACGATCCGACCGGTCATTTTGAGCTTTTACGCTTTGATCGCCAGTTCTCGGGCATAATTTGCCCCGTGTTATGTATTATGACTGATGTAGATCGGTTGTTTTGGTTTTCAGGAAAAACTGGAATGAATTTGAAAGAAACAGTCTCAGTTGAAAGCTTTGAATTTGACCGGTTTGACCAAGAGTTTTCTTATTCGTATATGAGCTCGGGTCGGAGTTTTTATGATTTGGTTAGCTTCGCTGGGTGATATAGGACTTAGGAGCGTGATCGGAATTGGTTTTGGAGGACCGGTGTAAAAATTAGCTTGTTTTGGCGAAGTTAGTATTTTGGCGAATTCCGATTGATAGGTGAGATTTTGATCCGAGGGTCGGAATGGAATTCCGAGAGTTGCTGTAGCTTCGATATGTGATTTTTGATGTGTGTGCAAAATTTCAGAACATTCGGACGTCGTTTGGTCGGGTTTTTGATCGAAAGTGTATTTTGGAAGTTTTTGGAAAACTTAGGCTTGAATTCGATGTGAATTGATGTTCTTGGTGTTGTGTGAGGTGTTTTGGTGATTGGAACAAGTTTGAATGAGGTTTTAGGATGTGTTGGTGCTCTTGGTTGAGGTCCCGGGGGGCCTCGGGGTGATTTCGGATGGTTATCGGAGAAATTTGGAATTTTGTTGCAGCTGAAGAATTTGTGCTTCTGGCATTTTCGCATCTGCGGTTGGTGGACCGCAGATGAGGCGCCGCAGATGCGAGTGGTTCATCGCAGAAGCAAAAAAGGGGGCAGGCGAGCTGGACCGCAGAAGCGGCTAATGGGATCGCATCTGCGGAATCGTAGATGCGGAAGATGCTCGCAGATGCGGTTTAGGCCGGTTTAATGAATTCCGCAGAAGCGGGCGTGTTGACCGCATATGCGGAAGCCGCAGATGCGGTATTTTGACCGCAAATGCGGTAAATGGCTGGGCAGAATGTTTTACGTCACTTCATCCGCGATTTTGGGTCATTTTTCCTCCATGGTTGATCATTTTGAGAGCTTCTTGGTGGAGATTAAAGAGGGATTCAAGGGGAATCGATTGGAGGTAAGATTTTTGAACTTAAAATTAAGCCTAAAATTAAAGAACTGGGGCTTGAGATTTTGAAATTTGATTTGGGGATTTGATGGGCCATATGAGCTTGGATTTGAGAGTTCTTGGTATGTATGAACTCGTGAGGAGATAAGGAAAGTATTGATGTAAAAATTTCTGAGTTTTGAGAAGTGGGCCCGGGGCTCGAGTTTTGGTAATTTCGGGATTTGTGCCCGTTATTGATTATTTTTGTTTGGGCCTTGTTCCCTTAGCATATTGTGATGTATTCGCTCTGATTTTGCATAGATTTGACGCGCGTGGAGGCCGATTTGAGGGGCAAAGGCATCGCGAGCTAGAGATATCGCCGGTTCGAGGTGAGTAATGATTGTAAATGACATCGTGAGGGTTTGAAATCCCGGATTGCACATCGTAGTGCTATATTGAGGTGACTTGCATGCCGGATAGCGAGCGTGGGGTAGAGCACCGTTGGGTATTGTGACTTGGTCCGTCCCGATTGATGATTTTACCGCGTATTTGACTGAAACTTATTTGTTATTATCATGATTTGGACTGATTGCCATATTTGGGCTTCGTGCCAATTATTTGAACCTTTCGTGGACTTTTATCACTGTTTCCTCACTATTTTGCTACATTACTTGAACTCAGTCCTATTGATTACACTGTATTACAAATTCAGCCGCTTTAATTGAATTTTGACACTTAAACTATATTTCTACTGTTGTTTGGGCTGAGCACTACTATTTTATTGATGCCCGAGGGGCTTATGATGTTTTCTGGACTGAGTGAGGCCGAGGGCCATATGTGAGGATATGCTGAGTGATATGAGGCTGAGGGCCTGAGATACATTTATATGCCGCGAGGTGGCTTGAGCGACGTGAGGAGGCTTTCAAGCCTTATGAGTGATGTGAGAAGGCTTTCAGGCCTTATGTTGATATAGCGCTTGGGCCGTAAGGGGCCCCTCCGGAGTCTGCACACCCACAGTGAGCGCGGGTACCCATATGATCTGAGAGTGAGCCCGAGGAGCTGATACTATGCTGAGTGACTGATAGTGAGCCCGAGGGGCTGATACTGTTCTGAGAGTGTTCTGAGAGTGAGCCCGAGGGGCTGGTACTGTTTTGAGATATTGCCCGAGGGGCGAACTTTTATGTGCTCATCTTGCATATTTACTTGCCTTTTTTACCTGTTATACTGTGGTATTTGTGCCCGAGGGGCGGATCTTCTGTGCTTATCGGCACGAACTGTTTTGAAATCATTTCGTAACTGTTGAAAAGATCACTTTCAAAAGAGATTTAAACTGAGCCAAAATATTTCTAAAGATCTCACAGCTTCATTGTTTTTCTCAAAGGATTGTATCCTGCTTCCATATAGTATGATGGTTTGCTTGACGTGATTTCTTACTGCCCAGTTGTTATTTACCTTTATTGCTCACTGAGTTGGAGTACTCACTTTACTCCCTGCACCTCGTGTGCAGATGCAGGTATTTACTCACTCGGTAGCGGGTTATTGGCTGATCAGAGGCAGAGTTAAAAGAGTTAGCGAGGTGACTGCCAGCGTTCGCAGCACCATTTTTCTCTCCTTGTTTGTTATTCCGGTTATGTATATTTTAGAACTTGTAGTCGATTTATATTCTGATAGAGTCTTGTGGCTTGTGACACCCCGATTAGGGCTGTGTTGGGTTGTATTTCCGCTAATTAATATTAATAAGTCATATTTAAGCTGTTTATTCATGTTTAACTATTTTTTGAAAAGACGAGTTGGGTTAGTTTGGCTGGCCTCGTCTTCACGAGAGGCGCCATCACGACCAGTGCGGGGTTTGGGTCGTGACAAGTTGGTATCAGAGCCTAGGTTACTAGGTCTCTTGAGTCATGAGCAGGTTTAGTAGAGTCTCACGGAGCGGTATGGAGACGTCTGTATTTCTCCTCGAGAGGCTGCAGAACCTTTAGGAAAACTTCACATTCTTGGAATTCTTATCGTGCGTCCTTGATTCAGCTTGAAATGTAACTCTTGAAATTCCTTCCACACGTTTGTATGCACACATGAGCGCTCAAAATCAGATGTGCCTTGATGGCTTATGATTTCCCTAATCGAGGGGCGAGATNCTCTGATACCAACTTGTCACGACCCGAATTTCCCACCGTCGGGATCGTGATGACGCCTAACCTTTTTAGAATGCTAGGCAAGCCAAAAATAAAGATTTAATACGCTAACTACTATCCGAATCAGTAAATAACAATAATTAAACCAAAAAAGAGTAAAGAAGTGCGGAATCTCATAATAATTTAAATACTAATACGTGTCTACCCATAATCTGGTGTCACAATCCTCGAACTTCTAAGAGTCACTACAAATACTGGTTTAAAGAAAACACCTCTATTCTCGAAATAAAATAAAACAGGGAAACTAGGATAGACGGAAGGGGACTCCAGGGTCTGCGAACGCCGGCATATCTACCTTGGGTCTCCTGATGGACTGAAGGCAGCAACCCAACTCTGATCAATGTGGTCCAGTACCAAAATCTGCATAGAAAGTGCAGAGTGCAGTATCAGTACAACCGACTCCATGTACTGGTAAGTGCCGAGCCTAACCTCGGCGAAGTAGTGATGAGGCTAGAACACGACAATAACATGAACCTGTGAAGTTAAATCATATAAGAGAAAATAACAACAATGGAAGTTAAACAGATTAAAGTATTCGGGAGCGTGATGTTTTTGGGAATATTTAAGAGAGTATTCAGCTGCTTATGGGTTTTAGACAGCGTGGAGTTATGCTTGGGTCTCGTGAGGTAAACCTGGGTTGAGAGATTGTGGTACTACAACAAGAGAGAGCATCAAGTTGAAAATGAATCAGAAGGAAATTTAGCTAGATGGGTAGCTTGATAGTATACCGAATCGGTATGGTAAGGATATGATCAATTCTTTGTATGTGTTCGAGGTAATGGGTTCTTACAGGTATTTTGCAGCAATGCTCATGGGTTTTGATGGCTTGCTTAGCTTGGTCCAGTTAGAAGGATTCAGTACTGGCAGTTTAAATTGTGCAAACGGAATTGAGAGAGTTCTTGTCGATTTCTACCGTGGTTGGAGAGGTGCATTTTCTACGAATATGAGAGGCATGGGATGTGTAATGATTTTTCATCTAGATGGGATCAATGGAAGTTCTTGACTAGTTGAGTACGTAGATGTCTGAGGCTCGGAAGGGAGATAAAAGTTTTCCTGTTATCCTTGGATGGTATGGTATATGCGGTATGTTGTGGAGGATCGAGATTTGTGTGTATGAGGTTTCAGTTCAGTTCTGAAGGGAAGTGCATAACACTCTATTTGTGTGTATGAGGTTTCAGTTCAGTTCTGAAGGGAAGTGCATAACACTCTTAGGCAGTGGGTAGCCACAAATGATTAAGGAAATGGCATTGTTATTTGGGAGCGATTTGACGGAAGTATAGGTTTCAGAAAAAGGGCAATGTGATTAAGTTGATGGCACTTCAGTAGTATTGCGGCACTTTCAGGCTGGATCGACTGCTGATATTCGAGTTGCTTATATGGCATATGGGAATTTTAGAATATCTTTCGTGGAATGACTGGGTACCTGAAGTGCGATATGTATTCGGACGGCGGAATTTGGGATTAGGTATGGTCACATGTGTGCTAAATGGAATTGGAGACCAGAAATTCTCATACCCAGGCTATGTTGTGGTCGTAGATCGTGTGCATCTGCACTATTTAGAGGCTATCGGGGTTTGGAGACCCTAGCGGACCTTTTGTTGCTTGGGATATTAGATCTTGGATGTGATATTGGGTTCAAACTGGTTGTTTCCGTGTTATGTTATTCTGGACTATTGCGATAAGGCGGCGCTTTTGGCTATGCCGGAAAATGCCACGGATTGAGTGGCGATGTTCGACAGATTATGTCCTATTGGGGAGAGTCTTATATTTCAAAGACCTAGTGGACGGCTGGGAAGGAATTGTCTTTCTTATTTTGGGCTCTTGTGATGAGTGTCAGTGCTAAGGCTCCTCATATTTATTCAGTTCTGATGGCGAGGGACTTCTCGGATGTGTTTCATGCGGCTGGGCATGTCGCTGGGCAAGGTTGTTGATTTCGGTATTGATTTGGTGCCTTGCATCGCATCGTATGGCACCGGCAGAGTTATAAAGGTGGAAGGAGCAGCTTCAGGTTTCCTTGATAAGGAGTTCGTTGGCAGGCCAATATGGGTGAGTGTTCTATCTTGAGTCGGCTTGGTGGGCTTCGAATGTGCATATGTTGAGGGAGGTATTGATTTGACCATTGTTGAGATTATCAGAGATCTAGGGAGATCTATGAGTTACCTTTCTGTGTTGCGAGATGTTATGATTTGTTGGTTATAGGCACATATGGTGTGGTTCAATTGGGCTCTCTTAGTGGGATTTGAGCGGGAAGAGTAATTGAGCGTTGCTTAGTGAATGGCATATCGGTTATGTCTTATCGGGTTGCGTGGCGTATGTTACTTGTTTCACCGTGGGTGTAATGATTTTCTTTTGTTCCAGACATCAAATTGTGCGTGGCCGTCGATTTTGATCATAGTGAATTGAGGTGTTTCATGTGTAGCAGTGTTTGGATAGGATCGTGCATTGTAGCGACGCTACGTGGAAATATGACCTTTCGGGGTAGATTCATGTGTTATGTTTCTATGATGTGAGATGGGTCTCAGCCTTGTGTTGTGATGGTACTGATGAGTTGGAGGTACAGCTCTTTCGTTTGGGGTCATTTTCATGATTTGAGTATATTCAGACCGTTTCTTATTGGTGCGCGAATTATGCAAGTTGTGGCTTAGGCCTGTATTGATGTGTCATGTCACCAGAGAGGTGTGTTGGATTCGAGGTGATCATTGGGGTCATTAATGAATACGAACGGATTTGCATTCAGCCTCGTTGTGAAGATAATGTCGACGGTTTCACGGCTCGGAAAGTCTGCTGTTGGCGTATCTAGTCCAAAATAGGAAGTGCCTTCATGAATCGGTTGATCCTGAGAACTGGTTGATGGTTAGGTTATGCGTGTTTTATCAATCTTGGCCACGTATAAGGAAGTGTATGGAATGAGACTTTAGCTTAAGTAGAGAGTTTTTCTACCGTTATTCGGCGTGTTATCGGGTTTCGAGTGTTCTGATTAGTGTATCATTATTGATTGCACCTGAGGTTTGCAGGTATGGGTTATTAGGCTAGATCGGCTTATTCTGAACTAAGATGTGAGGTTCTGATTTTGTGTATGATTTCGCGAAAGTGAAATGTGGTTCCATGATTATGGCTTTAGACTGGGTTGTGTCTGATTTGGTTAAATAGTGTAATCGGAACCCATTGAGATAGAGGTGACGTGGGATTCACCCTCGGATTATGCTTGTGTAAGGTGATTCATCGATTGGTATGGCTTGTTAGGACAGAACTTGGGTAACGTTCGACGGGAACGTGTGTTTAAGTATGGGAGGATGTAACGACACCGACCCCGGTCGTTTTGAGCTTTTGCGCTTTGATCGGCAGTTCTCGGGCATATTTGCCCCGTGTTATGTATTATGACCTGATGTACGATCGTTGTTTTGGTTTCAGAAAAAACTGGAATGAATTTGAAAGAAACAGTCTCAGTTGAAAGCTTTGAATTTGAAGGATTTGACCAAGAGTTGATCTTATTCGTATATGAGCTCGGGTCGGAGTTTTTATGATTTGGTTAGCTACGCTGGTGATTTAGGACTTAGAGCGTGATCGGAATTGGTTTTGTTAGGACGTGTAAAATTAGCTTGTTTTGGCGAAGTAGTTTTTGGCGAATTCGGTTGATAGGTGAGATTTTATGACCAGGTCGGAATGGATTCAGAGAGTTGGTGTAGCTTCGATATGGGATTTGTTGATGTGTGTGCAAAATTTCAGGACATTCGAGACGTCGTTTGGTCGGGTTTTTGGATCGAAAGTGTATTTTGGAAGTTTTTGGAAAACTTAGGCTTGAATTCGATGTGAATATGTTTTTGGTGTTGTGTGAGGTGGTTGTGGTGATTGAACAGTTTGAATGAGGTTTAGGATGTGTTGTGCTCTTGGTTGAGGTCCCGGGGGCCTCGAGGGATTTTCGGATTGGTTATCGGAGAAATCGGAATTTTGTTGCAGCTGAAGAATTTGTGCTTCTGGCATTTTCGCATCTGGTTGGTGGACCGCAGATGCGAGCGCCGCAGATGCGAGTGGTTTCATCACAGAAGCGAAAAAAGGGGGCAGGCGAGCTGGACGCAGAAGCGGGCTAATGTGGTCGCATCGCGGAGAATGGCAGAGTGCGGAAGATGCTCGCAGATGCGGTTAGGCCGATTTAATAAATCCGCAGAAGCGGGCGTGTTGACCGCATATGCGGAAGCCGCAGATGCGGTATTTTGACCCACAATGCGTGAATGGCTGGGCCGAATTTTTAAGTCACTTCATCCGCGATTTGGCGTCATTTTCCTTCACGGTTGATCATTTTGAGAGCTTCTTGGTGGAGATTAAAGAGGATTCAAGGGGAATCGATTGGAGGTAAGATTTTGAACTTAAAACTGTTTATGTGAATCGCAGAAATTCAGGAAACTAAGCTAAAATTGAAGACTAGGGCTTGAGATTTTGAAATTTTGATTTGGGGATTGATGGGCCATTTGAGCTTGGATTCGGAGAATGTCTTGGTATGTATGAACTGTGAGGAGATAAGGAACGGTATTGATGTAAAAATTTCTGAGTTCAGGAAGTGGGCCCGGGGCTCGGGTTTTGGTAATTTCGGGATTGTGTCCCGTTATTGATTATTTTCGTTTGGGCCTTGTTCCCTTAGCTAATTGAGATGTATTGCTCTTGATTTTTGGATAATTTTGACGCGCGTTGGAGGCCGATTTTGAGGGGCAAGAGGCATCGCGAGCTAGAGATTTAGCCGGTTCGAGGTGAGTAATGATTGTAAATGACATCCTGAGGGTTTGAAACCCCGGATTGCACATCGTAGTGCTATATTGAGGTGACTTGCACGCCGGATAGCACCCCGGGGTAGAGNGCACGCCGGATAGTGAGCGTGGGGTAGAGCACTGTTGGGGATTGTGACTTGGTCCGTCCCGATTGATGATTTTACTGCGTATTTGACTGAAACTTATTTGTTATTATCATGATTTGGGCTGATTGCCATATTTGGGCTTCGTGCCAATTATTTGAACCCTTCGTGGACTTTAATCACTGTTTCCTCACTATTTTGCTACATTACTTGAACTCAGTCCTATTGATTACATTGTTTTACAAATTCAGCCGCTTTAATTGAATTTTGAGACTTAAACGATATTTCTACTGTTGTTTGGGCTGAGCACTACTATTTTATTGATTCCCGAGGGGCTTATGATGTTTTCTGGACTGAGTGAGGCCGAGGGCCATATGCGAGGATATGCTGAGTGATATGAGGCCGAGGGCCTGAGATACATTTATATGCGACGATGTGGCTTGAGTGACGTGACGAGGCTTTCAGGCCTTATGAGTGATGTGAGAAGGCTTTCAGGCCTTATGTTGATATAGCGCTTGGGCCGTAAGGGGCCCCTCCGGAGTCTGCACACCCACAGTGAGCGCGGGTACCCATATGATCTGAGAGTGAGCCCGAGGGGTTGATACTATGCTGAGTGACTGATAATGAGCCCGAGGGGCTGATACTATTCTGAGAGTGTTCTGAGAGTGAGCCCGAGGGGCTGGTACTATTTTGAGATATTGCCCGAGGGGCGAACTTTTATGTGCTCATCTTGCGTATTTACTTGCCTTTTAACCTGTTATACTGTGGTATTTCTGCCCGAGGGGCGGATCTTCTGTGCTTATCGGCACCAACTGTTTTGAAATCATTTCGTAACTGTTGAAAAGATCACTTTCAAAAGAGATTTAAACTGAGCCAAAATATTTCTAAAGATTTCACAGCTTCACTGTTTTTCTTAAAGGATTGTACCCTGCTTCCATATAGTATGATGGTTTGCTTGACGTGATTTTTTACTGCTCAGTTGTTATTTACCTTTATTTCTCAATGAGTTGGAGTACTCACTTTACTCCCTGCACCTCGTGTGCAGATGCAGGTATTTACTCACCCGGTAGCGGGTTATTGGCTGATCAGAGGCAGAGTTAAAAGAGTTAGCGAGGTGACTGCCAGCATTCGCAGCACCATTTTTCTCTCCTTGTTTGTTATTCCGGTTATGTATATTTTAGAACTTGTAGTGGATTTATATTCTGATAGATGCTCGTGGCTTGTGACACCCCGATTAGGGCTGTGTTGGGTTGTATTTCTGCTAATTAATATTAATAAGTCATATTTAAGCTGTTTATTCATGTTTAACTATTTTTTGAAAAGATGAGTTGGGTTAGTTTGGCTGGCCTCGTCTTCACGAGAGGCGCCATCACGACCAGTGCGGGGTTTGGATCGTGACAAATTCTAAGTCCACAAGTGGATATGTATTCACTATTGGTGGATGAGCGGTATCTTGGAAGTCATCTAAACAAACTTGTATTGCCCTCTCTACAATGGAGGCTGAATTCATAGCCTTAGATTTAGCGTTATGTATAACGGTAAATCTCGTCATACGACGAAGACATAAAATCGTTAGGCAATTACTCTCTAGAGGAATTATCAAGATTGACTATGTAAAGTCAAGTGATAATGTGTCGGATCCACTTACAAAAGGCCTAACTAGAGAGGTAGTTGAGAAATCATCAAGGGGAATGGGACTATGGCCGAGAACAAGTCATAGTGGCGGTTACTCTACCTAGAAGACTGGAGATCCCAAGATCTAAGTTCAAGGAGATCAAACAAAGTCATTAATGACGGTTCAACATTGTCAACTAAACTTTTGGTCCATTCTCATGATGAGATAATGTTCAGTACCAAGGATAAAGCATTAAGGCTTTTGTTTGTACCTAAAAGTTCTGTTAAGGCAGTCGTCGTAACAATCATTTTTGATGGCGATGGTGGACTTTCTGTTGCAAAGAGAATAGATCTGAAGCGAAGAGGGAGTAGGCGAACAAATGTGGCCATGTCTATGAATTAAGCTTTTGGAAATCTGAAGCAGAGTCGCCGGGGAAGATTTGAGGGCCAAATTTTTGTTTGTATCCATTTTTAATTTTAATACAATGTATACAGTATTTTGCTTGGCCGAAAAACGCCATCTCCGGCGAACTTTCTTTTCTTCTTTGCTATTGAGTCACATCCAATGATATAAATACATTGTATTATGTACAAATACACTCAAATACATTATATTTTTATGTATTTTTTTGCATGTATTTATGTATTCCGAAGGTCCGAATTTCACTGCTTTTTATGATTTTTTGTTGTTTGAATACAGTCAAATTGACTACGGTGAATTGAATACAATGTATAATAGTGAGTAATGAATATCGGTGAAGTAAATACAATGTATACAGTCGAACTGAATAACGGTATACACCCTATTTCTTTATTTTTTGTTGCTTGAATACAACTGAAATCAATATAGTGAAATTGAATACAATTCAATATTGTGCTTTCTGTTATTAAACACCCGTAATCATTATTTTTAGGTTGATTACCTCATTGTATTTATAAATACATTCGTGCCAATACATGGAATACATAATTAAATATTTGTAATCGTTATTTTTTAGGCGGATTACTTCACTGTATTTATAAATACAATCGCGCGAATACATGGAATACAACAAAGTAGCAAAGAAATTTTGTAAAATTAATTTTGTTGAGTTAAATTAGGAGTGATTCAAGCTAACTGATCCTCTTTCCGTTATTAAATAGATGGACTCTCTACTTATTAGGCGATTCTGCGACTGTATTCATGAATACAGTAGCACAAATACAAAGAATATAGTCTGATAGCAACTAAATATTAGCTATAGGAAGTAAACATGTATATGATAGCTATAGGAAGCTCATAACCACTAAACTATAGTGGTTTCTAAAAGTTCCTCTTAAAAGAAAGAAGTCTACTTTGTGTGTACAAACTCAATTCTTTTCTTAAGCAATGAAGTGAAAAAGTACAACACTACCAACCAATTCACTATACCTAACAGTCTGTTTGGATCATTGTTCATCGTCGTTTTATAATGTATTGTATTGTACTGTATCGTATTGTACCGTATCGTTTTAAGAATACAATGTTTGAATAGATTGTATTGTTTGTCATTGTTAAATAATATTTTGCTATTTGGTTTGACTATATCGTACTGTACTGTAACTGATAAGTTTACTAAAATACCCTCAATTATTTAAATATTGAATTTATCAAAAATTATGCGTAAAATAATTTTTTAAAAATAAAACAGAAGAAGGCAAAACACCTTAAGAAAGCAGAACAGAAGAAGGCAAAACAAAGGAGCACAACTAATTAGAATTGAGTTAAAAGCAAATTAGGAGAAAAAGTAAAATAGAAGGCGGCAAAACACCATTATCGTTGGCGGCAGAAGTACTGGAAAAAAACAAAGTAGGCTAGAAGTTGGAGATTTGGAGTTAAAATAGAAAAAAAGGTAAAGGGTAAAATATAATTGTGGAGTAATAAGTTAGGGCATAATTGGAAAGAAAAATAGGAAACGATCCCACCACACCAAATCGATTGTTTCAAAAAAAGGGGAGTTTTCATTGTTCCGGAACAATGGATTTAACAATACAATACAACCAATTTTAATGAAAATCAAAATAAACATTGTTTTGAGATAACAATACAATACGATACATTGAGGAACAACCATCCAAACAAGTTGTAAGGCTCAGGGAATTTTGAGGCTCAAAACTAAAGATGGTTAATGTTGGGGTTTATTTAATTAAAGGGAATCGTTTCTTCATTTGTGGTTTATCTGCTTGTAGCTTCGGATGACAAATACTTTAATGTTTAAATTAAAATAAAAAATAAAAAATAAGAGGTCACTGTGAATGGGATTAGAATAGCGGTTCAATTCGGTAAACTGAAATAATGTACTTTTATGTTTTACCAAAAAGGAAAATTATTTTATGTCAATTTGATGAACTACTCCGTATAAATGTATTGAATCGGGGGGTATTTAATTCACTACAAAAAAGATTAGGGGTGAGAGGTTGTTCACAAATTAAAAATGCGCAAATAACTTTTTCGACTTATGTAACATGGGTAGACTGCAACTTATGTACACAACTAGTTAGGGATAAGCCCGTGCTGAGCCCGGGCCCGAGCTCAAATGTTAAAAATGCATAGTCAGTGATATTTTTTTATCACAATATAACAAGAAAGTCTTATTTTCCTTATAATGGTGAATGATATTTTTTTAGAACCTATATTTTCTATTTAAAAAAGATGGGAGAAGGTTTATTTAGGACTTTGATCGTAGCTCACCCACCAGTCGAGCCGCAAGCGCAACAGAAGTGCACTATGGTCATCTAACTCAAAAAAATATGATAACGGACGTACAACAGAAAATCGATACAACTATTTAAATTGGTTACAGTGAGAGAAATATCAACTCAAATGAGCCCTGTAAGATAAAAATAAAAATGGATACAGATGACATTAACAAATAGCAGTCGGTCTACTTTGCGGTAATTGCCAGTGAAGCACGAGAATGTATAGGTCAATGCTATGCTGACAAAGCTCATCTAGAAAATCATAATTCAATTAATACAAACAAGAGATTACTCCTGTGTCTGAAATTTCACTCGTTATGACACACTTATCCGAAATATATTGCACTTCAACTCTCCAGGAGCCTTGAAATAGCCAAACATATAAAAAAGAAATTACACACACAAAGAAGACTTCATTTGGAGACTACAAGAAGGAAATATTTTTATGCCATGTTAATAATTCAATAAGCCTAAGGGAAGTTTACTTGTAATAGACTACTTCTGCATGGAGTTAATGTTCACGGTCCATTTCACAACGAAGGGACATGTTATTATCTACATATTTGCAAGAGCATGGGACAATAGGATCTTTACAACAGAAACAAGTACACAATGAGATGCAAGGCATCATTAGATGACTTAAATTTTCTCTTAGTTTAGATTATCTTGGTAAAGCTCCTGTAATTGGCTCCATGATTACCTACTCACCATTGTTTCCGCCATCGATCTCGAAGCGCTTTGATAAATTTTTTCTGGACTCCTCTTTTGTCCCAATGGATCTTGAGTATAAGTTCTGTAAAGTTACACGTCGGTTCATTATCACAGAGATGGTTTTTGGTTTAAATTTAGACAGGTTGATCTAGTCAAGTATATATTTGCACAATACATGGGTCAAAGTGACTCTCCAATAAACATTTGGCTCAAAATTTAAATGGATTCTCTACCTTAGGTTTTGAGCATGATTTAATATTTTACAATTCGATGTAAGTCATCCCAATGGCTATATTTCTACAATATTATATATTTAATTGTCCACCTGAATCCATGTTCTGCAAAATAACCCATCCCTAGTCAGTCTCGCCACAAGAAAATGCCTACATGTTCAAAAAGTTTCTCCATAAAGTAAGAGTATTATAACATAAAGGCATCGGGATTGGGTGATCTTCATCAATATGATATGATTTTTCATAGATGCGGAGCACACGAAAGATATATTATCACTGAACCAAAAAAAATAGCCAACAATGTTCATCAATAACAGCCGACCATAAAAATATACCACAATCATTATATTTATTCTACAATGATGACTAAAAAAAAAACGATAAAGGGAATAAAGAAAAGAAGCTTGAGCGTACTCCCATAGAAACTAACAACTAAAAGGCCTAAACATTAAGCTATTAGAAAATAAATTTATGTGAAGTACAAGAATCCCAGATTCTCATTGTACATAGCTTAACCTAAAACAAATTTTAAGCATAAAGAAATACACAAGATTAAAGAGAGAAGCTAAGTTTGGTCTCCTTGAATGCTAATAACAAATTTCAAGGAATTCACTGTCTTGGGGAGGCATGGAGTTTCACAGACACCAGGCAGGGGAGAAAAGAGCAGGAAATCGTACCCAAGTTATGTCTAGATCTCTTTTAAATCACCTTCGAGTCAATTCTCTTCCATTAATGTTGGGGTTAGCTGCAGAAATAAAGTAAAATCTTAGCATCGCTTTGTATACTTTTGCTTTATTAGAAAGAAAAAAAAAGGAAGGAAAAAAACATTGATTCGCATGAACAAAAATAATTGTTTGCACCATACATAAGGCAAGCAAGACTATGCAATAGCTTTCATATAGTGGGACAATACCTAATCGACATATGTAGAGGAGAGACATTGCTTTCAAGTTTCCCCGGAATAATCAGGATAACAGATAATTTCTATATGCTAAACTATGCATCTAGATTACACAACTTATTTAGTTACACTAGGAATAAATAAATTCAACGTCTCTGAAGCATGTCTCCAAGAGTTCATCTTTTTTAGTCTCAAAGAGTTTGGTTCACATCATCAAAATTATTTCAGGTGTGATAACACTATGGCCTGAAGCTTCACTGGAACATAGTTGGTACCACGAGGGCCCTTTTGCTTTAGTAGGACAATTATTCCCCAGATTTACAATATGTGGCATTTTCTTGGTAACCACTAACCATGGCTAGCCATTGTTCTGTTTCTCATTATATTTCAATGTATCCATCAAGCATACACCTAAGAAAGGGTTATGATCCATCTATCTGCACATGTAAAAGAGCAGGATAATGTTGTCCCCGTGCTAGCAGTAAACTGATCATCAAAAAAGCGTTTTCCACCATACCAACCATCTTTTGACATAAATTTAAACCAAAACTTTAACCACATGTTACCGACTATAATCTCTATTGGTATTCTGTGAAATGATTATCAAAATCCATATAAGGTGACTATAAATAGAGTGCACACCTGGATAAAAAAAAGAATCCAACAAGATCGTAACTTTGTTTCCTTGTGATCATTGATTCAACACCAGACTCATTCTATTGAAACCTGCTCAACCTCATCATCCATATTATTGACAACAAGTTTACAATCTTCATGATCATTGTAGGAGCATATAAGATGGAGCAATGTCTGCAAAGCGACATTTGATGATGTCCCCTCAAGATTGATCCAGAGAGCACAATCCTCAAAACTTGGTCCATTCTTTTGTGGTAAAGTGTTTACTTGAACAAGGTGTTGCTTTGTGATGATATTCAAATGAAATCTGAAACAAACATGTGGAAATATATAATTTCTAGCAAACCTCGCAAAGGAACCAAGAATTTTTTTTAACCCGAACCTAAGCCATCTGAAATGAACCAATTTTAACAGCCTTTTCTAGCCTGATGCAGATGGTAAAAGTTGATTGTTCCAACACGATGATTTTTTGAGTAAGTCAAACTGCCTTTGCGTACTTGATTTGTCACAGCGCCCCTTGATTTTCCTTCTTGCTTTAATAGCTGCAATATCTTTTTAGGCCTAATCACACCTAGGAGCGTCGTATTATTGGATTATTACATCATAATGCTCGAGATTTGATACTTATAAAAGATTTTTACTGCAAGTGAGGCGAAACTTACCAATGGTAGGATCAATATCTTCAAAGCCAGCTAAAATGAACAAGTAATCACTATCTGGAGACGACAATGAGCGATTCATTCCTTCAAACAGTCAAATCCATTTTCGAAACCATAGAATTCACCTAAGCCGCTAAATATTATATTTAATGAAGAGCTAAAAGCCCATATATGCTGTTTGCAGCATAGCCAATAAATGAAGAACAAAAGGACGATAAAGCAGGCGCTTTGCCCATTCATCTGCCTATTAGGGTTTATTTGTCAAATCCACGATGAAGAAGATGAAAGAGACAGAGAGGTTGGTCGACTGAAAACCGTAGCTGGCAACACGTGTTGATCAAAAGTGATGTGCACCCGCAACACTCATGTGACAATTACCAAAAATAACCCCGAAGTAGGATGGCAATTTTCTAAAATAACCCAAGGACGACGAAGAGGCCCTTAACTACCGCTTCTAAATAAGTAGAATAACTAGGGACTTTGTTCTTATCTTCAAATTAACCACCAATATTTATATTAAAGAATTTAATATTAGAAAGGAATTTTTTTGTCAAACTATGTCTTATTTGCATTAATGAAAAACATGTAAAAAGAATTGTTACAAAATCAAAATAAGAAAGGTGAACGTTAGAGCAAAACATTAGGAGAGGTTATAGTCTTTGTTTTTCCTTTTTTACTTTTTGTTGCACTATTACTGTTTAGAGAGTAAAGAAACCTTTATTTGACCATAATTTTTCTAGATATTTTAACGATAATTTAAAGTACTGACTATTATAACTGGTAGTGCTTTTTATGTATTTACTAAATATGTGAATATTTTTTTTAAAAAAAAATGAAGATTTTATGTCAAAATTCATATTGAAAATTAGTAACTTGTGCTTATTTTAAAGAGGTGGGGTATTTGGCAAAGCTTTTAAGCAAATTTAGAAAATAAATTTGAGATTTCTCTGAATGGATTCAAGTTCATCTCATTTGCTCTTTGCCTGATTAGAAGCTTCCCATGTTTGCAATATCTGAAAATTCAGGTTTTTGACTTTCCGTTCTTCCTTATTTTCATACTACTTTTTATGAAAGGGAGCCTCAGCCTTGGCGTGACTGGTAAAGTTGCTACCATGTGAGCAGGAGGTCACAGGTTCAAGCTGTGGAAGTAACCTCTTGCAGAAATATAGGGTAAAGCCGCGTACAATAGACTCTTGTGGTCCGGCCTTTTTTTTCTTTTTTATTTTCATACTACTTTTTACGAAAGGTAACCTTAGCGTAACTGGTAAAGTTGTTGTCATGTGACCAGGAAGTCAGGGTTCAAGCCGTGAAAACATCCTCTTGCAGAAATGCAGGGTAAGGCTGCATACAATAGACCCTTATGGTCCGGCCTTTCCCCAAACCCCGCGCATAGCGAGAGCTTTGTGCATCGAACTGCCTTTTATACTACTTTTTATCCTCAGTGAGTTTAGAGAGATGGATTTATGATAATCTTTCTTAGGTGGATGAAGAAGACGCTGATTATAATATTTGGCCAACTCTAAGATGTCTTAAAGAGGAAGCTTTCTCAGATATGACATTGAATCACCTCAAGGGAGTTAAGCTTATAAATATATCAGGAAGAAGGCCTGAAATGCAGCTGATCAAGCTTCTATTGGCAAAGTCTCCGGCGCTGGTCAAAATGGTAATCGACCCCCACTATGCATTGAATGGTAGAAAATATGTCAAAGTAAAGGCAGAGATATCAAAATTCCAGCGGGCGTCATCTAAAGCAGAAGTTGTATATGATGTATAGTTCTATTAATATCTCCGGTTAATATCTTGCTTGACTTCGCCAGTCTTTAATCAGATCATGATCTTTAGCTATATATTTTGGAAGTTGAAGTTGAAGTTTAAAAATAGAAACAGATGTTGATGCAGTAGTTAAGCTGTGTTTCTTTATTTTTTTCATGCCAAAATGTATTATTTGTTTCCAGTTGATTGATCTTTAATTTTCTGTCTATATGAACCAGGAAAGGCACTGGTCTATGCTTATATGCCTTTAATTTCTTGTCATTCACTATTTTTTATCATTGTTTTCTTTCTTTTTCTTGACGAAGCATTCAGTGTGGAAAATATTACGAAATGAAGCTAGCTCTTGTACAAAATTTAAGGAGCTAACAAAGTCCAAAAAGAGATTCACATGATTTATAGCTTGTTTGGCCGAACTCCTAAAACAGCTTATTTTGAGAAGTGCTTTTTTCAGAAGTACTTATGGTGAGAAGCAATTTGTGTTAATTATTTTGAAATATTTTGAAAATCACTTTTGAGCAACAATTAGTATTTGGCAAACCTTTTCGGATAATTGAAAATACTAAGAAAAGATGAAGAAATCTGAGATATTCTTGCTCCCGAATGTTTCTCGTGTGTAAATCCTCTTCAAAGTGGCGTCTCCCTTCTAAAAATAAGCTTAGTCTTGCTTTTATACGTGTTGGGTAGGTCTAGGGCTGAAATAATCTTGTCCCGAGCAAAATTGGACAGGATTCACGCCACTAGCACCCAGCCCAGCGCTAGGCGTTGTCCCTGGCGCTGTTAATTTGGAGCATACTGCCTCTGGCGCCACAGGTAGCGTGGGGCGCTGCCTGTGGCGCTGAAAATGCCATTTTTTGCTTTTTCTTCCGTTTTGGCTCTAATGTCGCACCTTTCGCCCTCAATTGCTCCTGGATCATTCCTACACATAAAAACACCTCAAATTAGTATAAATCAACACATTTTACATCCTAAATCCATGAAACAAAAGAATAACATGCGGCGATATACATATAAATATATATACTTTAAGCTAAACATCATAAATGAATGAATAGAGGGAGTAGACGTTCATGTCTTTAGATGGTTTCTTTCGTTTTAGGCTTCATGAAGTCTTTTTAGGTCATTTGAGAGTGTAATGTTTGTTTTTGGTTTTTTCTCACTTTCCTTCCTGCAGTACCTTTTTTGTGTGGTAAAAATAGTTTACTCGGACCAGTTATTATTTTTAAAAGAAATGTGTAATCATATGCATATTCTAATTGTGTACCAAATACATTTTAGATGTGTTCCAAGAGTTCAAGGTTACAGTAATTTTAAGCTGTGAGAAAGAAAAGTCGGCACGTGCATATGGTTGTGGTTCAATTAAAATAAGCCTAAAAAAGGCAGACTATTTGAAGATTCCTTAACTATCTTATTCTTGTTTATTTTCTGCAGATTCTTGTTAGCAATCATTTATTATGATGCCTCCACACGGCAAAAAGCAACATTTACCCCCCTGATGTACTTAGCAACCTTGCCGAGAGTGTAATCGATGACATTCTAATGAAGTTGCCTTTACGAGATGCTGTGAGGACAAGCATCTTATCAAAGATATGGATATATAAGTGGTGTAGACTTCCACAGTTGACGCTTGATCATACACTCTGGAGACCTTGTAGGAATCTAACATACATGGCAAGTATTTTTCGAAAGATTGTCTCCCACATTTTAAAACTTCATGCAGGACCAATTACAAAGTTAACCATTTGTTTTCCTTGTTTTGTCAAATGTCCTAAGATTGACAATTTGATATGTTTCCTCTCCAAGAATGGCATTCAGCATCTTGTACTTAAAATTCATACTGGTAGCGGTAGCCCATATGAATTGCCTTCTTCATTTTTCACATGTTTGCATTTGAGACATTTGACCCTCCAAAGATGTATAATACATCCTCCACCAGGCTTTAAGGGATTTGATAAGCTAATTAGCCTAGAACTATGTCAAGTCACAATTTCTTCTGAATTTCTTGGAAGTTTAATCTCCAATTCCCCGTTGCTTGAGCATTTGGTGCTGGAACCGTCATATGATTTAAATAACATTGAAGTCAATGCTCCCAAGCTGAGGTCATTTTTCTTCATAGGCGGTATACATATAATTCGTTTGCAAAATGTCCCTCTTCTCGCAAAAGTTTCGATTCTGTTTAGACAATTTTCTGTGAAGGCAGGAAAACCTGATCTTGCCAAGTTTTTTGAGCCTATTCATGCTCTCGAGCATCTCCACTGGAATTGCTATAGGTTTTGGGTAAGTGTGACTTCATTGTAATGCATTTTCATAATTGTATGTAACATCTTTTGGGCTTTGAGTTATCCTGATTTTTCGCATTATCTTCCTAGCGTTTGTTTGCTGAAGCAGTTGAAGTACCAAGAAGGCTTTCCTCTGCTCTGAATTGTCTGAAACATCTTTACATGGATTCGATGTGCCTGGATGAATTACATGATCTTCAAGATGCTCTTTGCTTGATAAGGAGCTCTCCATATTTAGAAGATATTGAAATGAAGGTTCTTAATGATGTTTTTCTCGCTCTTTTATCTGTGCTATTCCTACATAATGACTTTATTATTTGATAGTAAGCAGATTTTTCAATCTAACTTCAATTTTTCTTTATCCTTCTTAGGTGTATCAATGTTTTCACCCGAATGAATATCCCGATCCAGATAAAATGCTTGATCCAGCTACTAGGGATTATGTTACTGAAATTCCTGCAAGCTTCTCAGATGTGACATTGAATC
Source organism: Nicotiana attenuata (assembly GCF_001879085.1). Taxonomy (NCBI): domain Eukaryota; kingdom Viridiplantae; phylum Streptophyta; class Magnoliopsida; order Solanales; family Solanaceae; genus Nicotiana; species Nicotiana attenuata. The sequence goes on from NW_017670391.1 coordinate 769,843, forward strand.
ACCTCAGGGCAGTTAAGCTTATAGGTGTAGCAGGAACATGGCCTGAAATGCAGCTTATCAAGCTTGTATTGGCCAAGTCTCCAGCACTGGTCAGAATGGTAATCGACCCTTACGATACGTTGGAAGATAAAAAATCTCTCAAAGTAGTTGCTGAGATAACAAAATTTCAGCGGGCATCATCTAAAGCAGAAGTTGCATATAATGTAGATTAGTGTCCGCAGTTGGAATCCTGCTTGATCATCAGCAATTGTTAAGATAGTGAGTAGAGTATATTAGTTTGGAACAAGTGTATCTGGATGGATGTTCTGACTAGTATGTTTTATGATACCAAGGTTTTTTCACATTTCATGCCTAATTGTTCTGTGAGTATGAAATGAGACTTTAGTTGTTTATTTGAAAGTTGTGTTGTGTTTTAATTCTCTACTTGATCATTTCCCTTTGGCAATCTTGAAGCATTTACTGGTATGCTATATGTTCTGATGTTGGAGTTTATTCTTTGTGCGAAAATGTATTGTTCCAGTTTGATTTATCTTTTAAAAATTGTGCCTGCTTACTATATGTCTATATGTACCAGGAAAAGCACGGCCCCTGGTTATGTTCTTTTTGAATACATATCCTTTAATTGTTAGCAGGGGCGGATCCAGCTTAGTTAGTAGGTGTGGGTTCTCAACGAGAATACAGTAGCTTTTAGCTTTTGCACATATCCTGTATATACATTAAAATATCCATAAATATTTGATTGTGAACCAAGTTACTTATTGTATATTTACTTGAGGTCATTATAAGAACCCATAAACTTTAAATTCAGGATCCGCCTCTGACTGTTAGCCCATAGTGCCTTTGCATCCATAGATGCTAGAGAAGTAACAAACCAGAATTTTCGATGTATACTTTTTAAGGAAATTTGTTTTTCTTATGATAGAGCCAGTGAAAGGGTATAAAGTTTGTGATTTCTAGTATAGAGTGAAGTTAAATAGCTGCTACTTTAGTGTTATTTCCTTGTTAAAGGTAGGTGAGTTCTCAATATTTGTAAATTTGTATAATAGACTATACTTTTTGTTCCCTTGCAGTGCTTTTTAATTTTACTAGTATTAGGGTACGCGCACCTTATCAATAAAAATAAAAATTTAAAAAATTACACATAATATCTTTGAGTTGTAAACTGAAAATTAGAGGAAAAAAGCGTGAGCCGAAAGCGATGAATATTCTTTTTCACTTACTAATAAAGGAAGAACCTTTGTCTCGCATAAGTCTTCCGATGGATTAAGTGCCAAAATTCCTTTTATTTGATTATTCGAACATATTGATCAGTTTCGTGAAGAAAAGATTTTATATGTGAGTAATCAAAGTTTTTGAACTCGGTTTCCATTTTTTCTAGAAAAAAAACGCCACTAAGAATAACAATTTTCTACTTTTCTTCTGTTCCTTCAACCATCATAAAAAAATTTCAAAACATCTTTTTAAAATATATTTCAAATAGGTCTATAATATTTATTGTCTCTTGTTTTTATACATAATAATAATAATTTTCAGACTGAGCATAGATTTGGCGTAGAGGTAGTTTACATTATTCTCTGAAACAAAAAATATATAATTTATGTTTAAGAAATGTATTATTTTATAATTCATACATGTTTGATACAAAAATATTTATTTATTTGTGTGATTCTTAAAAAGTTTATACTTATTGATATAGGAAACACGTGCAATAACTTGTGCAATAACTTAAGCAAAAAGAATGAAGTAGAACTACTTAATTATAAAGTCCAAATCAAGCACCATAAAGGAAATTGTGGTCCTAAACTATACATGATTAAATAACTAAACTATTAAACGACAGAAAAATCAAGAATCAAGAAGCCAATATGTACAAAAATCACAAGCTCAAAGTCGCTAGTTATGCATCTCTTTTCGTTTTATCACTATTTGATAAGAGCGCAACCTTACAATCTTATTTGAAAAAAAGTACATATAAATATAACATTAGTATTTATTGTCCTAAAAAGACTCAGTTTATGAGGTCAAATTTTGGGAAGATTATCTGTGTGATAAATGAGTAACCTCATCATAATATTTACGCCCTTACAATGGATAGTCAAAGTGATATGAAATCCTAAACCAAAAGCGTAAACACATCCCCTCAACCCAAAAAAGCTCATTTGAAAAGAATATTAATTCTAATGTCGAAGATAAAAAAATACCAAAAATAAATGGAATAGTACTAAGAATGCATCAATCGTCACCGTGTTTATCAAGAATCTAATCCCATCAAGAAAATCAAAATTTAATGAAATACATAATAAACGCATGATTAAAGATAATAAAATATGCAAATATATAAGCATACATGCAATAAGAATGTGAATAACAACTTACTGCTTTGGTTGAGAACACCATAGGCTTTTCCAATAGATATACCAAAGCGAGATTCCTGCACAATTTTTTTAGCTTTAGAAGATAAGAAATTCATGTAGTATTAGAAGCTCTACATCATGTTGAATGTTGGATATTTTCTCAAAAAAAAAATGCTTCAACCAATTATGGATTCAACGACCTCTCTACCCGTAGAACTAAAAAGATACTAAGGTGTAACGACCCGACCGGTCGTTTTGAGCTTTTGCACTTTGATCGCCAGTTCCCGGGCACGACTTGCCCCGTGTTATGTATTATGACTAATGTAGACCGTTGGTTTTGGTTTTTCAGGAAAAAAAAAATTCGGAAACGAATTTGAAAGAACAGTCTCAGTTGAAAGCTTGGAATTTGTATATGAGCTCGGATCGGAGTTTTTTATGATTTGGTTAGCTTCGTTGGGTGATTTATGACTTAGGAGTGTGATCGGANGGGTTTTCCAACAATTGGCTCAAGTACACGCCCGTCACCTCGCGTACAAGGCACTCAAAGTCAACAAATAACAAATCCTAAGAGGAAAGGTCCCCCACACAAGGTTAGACAAGCCACTTACCTCGAACTAGCTCAATATCAATAGAAACCACGCCTTTGCCACGAGTATCCGACTCCAAATGGCCAAAATCTATTCAATTCAATTACATATCGTAAATAATATTGCAAACAACTGATTCCACTATTAAATTTAGAGCTAGGGCGCGAAAATAGGTAAAATGACCAAAATGCCCCTCCAGCCATCGTCTCGGAATCGAATAATTTTTACGTTTTCAGAACCCTCGTACTCTCACGAGTCTAACCATATAAAAATCTCCCAAATCGGAGGTCAAATGACCCCTCAAAACCCCATAGTTAGGTCTAAGAAGTTTACCCACTTCCCATTCAAAAACACGAAATTAAAGGGTGAATTTGCGATTAGATTAATGGGTTTTAGTCATAGGAGAGTAGAGAATCGTTATCCGGTGATTGCCCTTGAAAAACCCTTGAAATTGCTCCCAAATCCGAGCTCCAAACCTTGAGTTTTGATAAAAATGGCAAAACCTCGTTTTTGAAATGTTAAGTACTGTTCAGGAGTCTAAAGCATCGCGAACGCGATAGGAAGCACGCGTTCGCGAAGAAGGAAAATATCAGGGCCCAAAAATGCCCTTCGCGATCGCGAAGGGAGGAGCGCGAACGCGAAGGCCAGGGGATCAAGAACTACGCGAACGCGACAAGGCTTACGCGAACGCGATGGAGGAAATAGTGAAGCTACGCGGACGCGGGTGATCTTATGCGAACGCGAAGAGGAACGGGCCCCCCTCTCCAGACTTACACTACGCGAACGCGGGAGTGTGGCCGCGAACGCGATGAGAGGATAGGCTACTACTACGCGACCTGCAACTTTCTGCAACATTTCCAAACTTCAAATTGCTCGGATGAGCATCCGAAACACACCCGAGGCCCCCGGGACCTCAACCAAACCTACAGACATATCCCATAACATCATTCAAACTTGTAACAATCCTTAAACCACCTAAAACAACGCCGGAAACACGAATTAATCAAAGATTCAAGCCTAAGAACTTCAAATTCCAACGAAACACACTTTCGATCAAAAACCTAACCACACCTCGTCCGATTGACCTGAAATTTTGCACGCACGTCCCAAATGACATGACGGTGCTATAGAAACTTCTGGAATTCCATTCCGACCCTCGGATCAAAAATTCACTATCGGACCGGAAATTTCAAAAATTCAAACTTCGGCATTTCAAGCCTAAATGAGCTACGAGCTTCCAAAATGCATTCCGAGCACGCTCCCAACTCCGAAATCACCTAACGGAGCTAACGGAACCATCGGATTTCCATTCCGAGGTCGTCTTCACACTATTCTGATTACGGACCATCTTTCAACACTTAAGCTCTCATTTAGGGACTAAGTGACCCAAAACACTCCGAACCCTAACACCGAACGTCCCGGCATACCAAAATAGCAGAAATGAACTTAGGGGAAGCGGTAAATGGGGGATCGAGGCGTAAATTCCAAAAATGACTGGTCGGGTCGTTACATCCTCCTACACTTAAACATTCGTTCGTCCTCGAACGAGCATAGAGAACATACCTGAAGTAGTGAAAAGATGCGGGTACTGACTGCGCATATCCTGCTCGGTCTCCCAAGTCGCCTCCTCGGCCGGCTGACCCCGCCACTGAACCTTTACTGAAGTTATGTTCTTTGACCTCAGCTTTCTGATCTGCCTGTCCAAAATAGCCACTGGCTCCTCAACATAGGATAGATCCTTGTCCAACTGGACTGAACTGAAATCCAACACGTGCGACGGATCACCGTGATACCTCCGGAGCATCGAAACATGAAATACTGGATGAACTCCAGCCAAGCTGGGAGGTAAGGCAAGCTCATAGGCAACCTCCCCAACTCGCCTCAAGATCTCAAAAGGGCCAATAAACCTCGGACTCAGCTTCCCTTTCTTTTGAAACCTCATGACGCCCTTCATAGGCGAGACCCGAAGCAGAACCCGCTCACCAACCATATATGAAACATCACGAACCCTCCTGTCCGCGTAACTCTTCTGTCTAGACTGGGCTGTACGGAGTCTGTCCTGAATCACCTTGACCTTCTCCAATGCATCCTGAACCATCTCTGTACCCAATAGCCTGGCCTCACCTGGCTCAAACCAACCCACCGGAGATCTACACCTCCTGCCATATAAAGCCTCATACGGCGCCATCTGAATGCTGGACTGATAACTGTTGTTATAAGCAAACTACGCCAATGGCAGGAAATGATCCCAAGACCCTCCAAACTCCATCACGCACGCACGGAGCATGTCCTCAAGAATCTGAATAGTGCGCTCGGACTGTCTGTCCGTCTGGGGGTGAAATGCTGTGCTCAACTCCACCCGAGTGCCTAACTCCTGCTGCACAGCTCTCCAGAACCGCGATGTAAACTGAGTACCTCTGTCTGAAATGATAGAAACTGGAATACCATGCAAACGGACGATCTCCCTGATATAAATCTCCGCCAACCGCTCCGATGAATAAGTGGTACACACAGGAATGAAATGAGCAGATTGGTCAGCCGGTCCACAATAACCCAAATGGAATCAAACTTCCTCAAGGTCCGTGGAAGTCTAGATACAAAATCCATTGTGATGCGCTCCCATTTCCACTCCGGAATCTCTATCTACTGGAGCAACCCACCCGGACGCTGGTGCTCATACTTCACCTGCTGGCAGTTGAGGCATCTAGACACATAGCCAACTATATCTTTCTTCATCCGCCTCCACCAGTAGTGCTGCCTCAGATCCTGATACATCTTCGCGGCACCCGGATGGATGGAATACCGCGAGCTATGGGCCTCCGCTAGAATCAACTCTCGAAGGCCATCAACATTGGGCACACAAATCCAGCCCTGCATCCTCAATACTCCATCATCTCCAATGGTCACATCTCTGGCATCACCACGCTGAACCTTGTCCTGAAGAAAAGGCAAATGAGGGTCATCATACTGCCGCTCCCTGATACGATCAAATAAGGAGGACCGGGAAACCACACAAGCTAGAACTCGACTTGGCTCCGAAAGATCCAATCTCACGAACTGACTGGCTAAGGCCTGAACATCCATCGCCATAGGCCTCTCTGAAGCTGGTAAGTATGCCAAACTCCCCAAACTCTCCGCCCGGCGACTCAAGGCATCCGCTACCACATTGGCCTTGCCCAGGTGATAAAGAATAGTAATATCATAATCCTTTAACAACTCTAACCATCTCCCCTGACGCATATTCAGGTCCTTCTGCTTAAGAAAGTGCTGCAAACTCCGATGGTCAGTATAGATCTCACAAGGCACCCCGTACAAATAATGGCGCCAGATCTTCAAAGCGTGAACAATAGCAGCTAACTCAAGATCGTGGACAGGGTAGTTCTTTTCATGCACCTTCAACTGTCTGGACGCGTAGGCAATCACCCTACCGTCCTGCATCAACACCGCTCCAAGTCCAACCCGTGAGGCATCACAATAAACTGTATAAGACTCCGAACCGGTAGGCAACATCAAGATAGGGGCTGTAGTCAAAGCTATCTTGAGCTTTTGAAAGCTCGCCTCGCACTCCTCTGTCCACTGAAATAGGGCACCCTTCTGGGTCAATCTAGTCATAGGGGCAGCAATCGATGAAAATCCCTCCACAAAACGACGGTAGTAACCCGCCAAGCCAAGGAAACTGCGAATCTCTATAGCTGAGGACGGCCTGGGCCAACTCTGCACGGCCTCTACCTTCCTCGGATCCATCCGAATACCCTCACTAGAAATCACATGGCCTAAGAATGCCACAGAACTCAGCCAAAACTCACATTTTGAGAACTTTGCATATAACTTTTTCTCCCTCAAGATCTGTAGCACAGTCCTTAGATGATGCTCATGATCTTCCCGACTCCGGGAATACACTAGAATATCATCAATAAAAACAATCACGAACGAGTCAAGATATGGCCTGAATACACTGTGCATCAAATGCATAAAAGCTGTCGGGGCATTAGTCAGCCCAAAAGACATAACAAGGAACTCGTAATGACCATATCGAGTCCTGAAAGCAGTCTTTGGGATATCTGGCTCCCGAATCTTCAACTGATGGTAACCTGAGCGCAAGTCAATCTTAGAGAACACCTATGCGCCCTGAAGCTGGTCAAACAGATCGTCAATGCGAGGCAAAGGATAACGGTTCTTCACTGTAACCTTGTTCAGCTGGCGGTAATCAATACACATGCGCATGGAACCATCCTTCTTCTTCACGAACAAAACAGGAGCACCCCATGGTGAAAAACTGGGTCGAATAAAACCCTTACCAAGCAATTCCTGTAACTGATCCTTCAACTCCTTCAACTCAGGAGGAGCCATACGATACGGAGGAATGGAAATTGGCTGAGTGCCCGGCAACAGATCAAAACCACGAATAGTAACCAAACATGACCGATAAACGCGATCCACAACAAGAGAATCTCCCACAGGAGTAGAAACATAAACGGGGGCACTCAAAGAATCCCGAGGCACACTCAAATGAGGAGCAAAGTAAGAAGACACATAAGAGTAAGTAGAGCCCGGATCGAATAGAACCGATGCCTCTCTGTGACAAACCAGAATAATACCTGTAATGACGGAGTCGGAGGCAACAGCCTCAGTACGAGCAGGAATAGCATAATATCTGGCACGGCCCCGCTCTCGAGGGCGACCTCTATCTCCCCGACCTTTGCCCCTAGCCGGCTGGGCAGGTGGAGTAGCTGCTGGAGCTGTGATCATGGCCTGAGAACTCTGAGGAGCACGCTGCGGCTGAGCAGCCTGTGAAGATGCACCCCTACCAAGTCTGGGGCAGTCCCTAACCATGTGGCGTGTATCACCACACTCAAAACAAGCTCTGGGAGGACGCGGTGGCTGTGACTGGCTAGGACTAGGCCTGCTGGGCTGACCTCTGGAACCCCGCGCAGGAGGCGCGCTAGAAACTAGAGGTGCATAATAAGGCTCCTGAGGTGGAGGTGGAGCTGGAGTACTGCCGGCTGCTGGAAGAGCTGAATGTACAGGGCGACCCAAATAACCTCTGCCATAACGACCTACTGATGAGGTACGGGCACCAGAGTAGTGACCCGACTCTCGAGACCTCTTGGCCTCCCTCTCTCCTCGCTCCCTGGCGAGCATACCCTCAATCCTCCTAGCAATGCTCACTACCTGCTGATAAGGAATGTCCATCTCCAACTCTCGAGCCATGCTAGACCTGATGGGCGAAATAAGGCCTCAATGAACCTGCGAACTCTCTCTCGAACTGTAGCAACCAAAGCCGGTGCGTGCCTGGCCAACCTGGTATAACGGATGGCATATTCTGAAACTGTCATAGTACCCTGGCGCAAGTGCTCAAACTCTGCGCGCCATGAATCTCTGAGGCTCTGGGGAACAAACTCTCTCATAAACATGTCCGAGAACTGGGTCCAAGTCAGTGAAGCAGCCTCGACAGGACTGTCTAACTCATAAGTACGCCACAAATCATAGGCAGCTCCCCGAAGCTGAAAAGCAGTGAAAGAGACCCCGCTGGACTCCACTATGCCCATAGTACGAAGAATGCGATGACACTCCTCCAAAAATCCCAAGGCATCATCTGATGCTAAGCCACTGAACACCGAGGGATCATATTTCTTAAACCTCTCAAGCCTCCGCTGCTCGTCCTCTGAAGCAGCTGACCCATCCTCGGGCTGAACTGGTGCTGCAGGCGGTGGGGGAATAATCTCGGGAACCTGCTCAACCTGCACTCGCTACTCAGGAGTGCGGACGGCGGGAGTCTGCGCTCCTCCCCCGGCCTGGGA
>NW_017670391.1:780764-783929 GCF_001879085.1 Nicotiana attenuata
CTGCAACATTTCCAAACTTCAAATTGCTCGGATGAGCATCCGAAACACACCCGAGGCCCCCGGGACCTCAACCAAACCTACGTACATATCCCATAACATCATTCAAACTTGTACCAATCCTTAAACCACCTAAAACAACGCCGGAAACACGAATTAATCAAAGATTCAAGCCTAAGAACTTCAAATTCCAACGAAACACACTTTCGATCAAAAACCTAACCACACCTCGTCGGATTGACTTGAAATTTTGCACGCACGTCCCAAATGACATGAGGTGCTATAGAAACTTCCGGAATTCCATTCCGACCCTCGGATCAAAAATTCACTATCGGACCGGAAATTTCAAAAATTCAAACTTCGGCATTTCAAGCCTAAATGAGCTACGAGCTTCCAAAATGCATTCCGAACACGCTCCCAACCTCGAAATCACCTAACGGAGCTAACGGAACCATCGGAATTCCATTCCGAGGTCTTCTTCACACTGTTCCGATTACGGACCATCTTTCAACACTTAAGCTCTCATTTAGGGACTAAGTGTCCCAAAACACTCCGAACCCTAACACCGAACGTCCCGGCATACCAAAATAGCAGAAATGAACTTAGGGGAAGCGGTAAATGGGGGATCGGGGCGTAAATTCCAAAAATGACCGGTCGGGTCGTTACAAATTCTTTGTATGTGTTCGAGGTAATGGGTTCTTACAGGTATTTTGCAACAATGCTCATGGGCTTTGATGGCTTGCTTAGCTTGGTCTAGTTATAAGGATTCAGTTCTGGTAGTTTAATTTGTGCAAACGGAATTGGGAGAGTTCTGGTTGATTTCTACCGTGGCTGGAGCGGTGCATTTTCTACGAATATGAGAGGTATGGGATGTGTAATGATTTTTCTTCTAGATGGGATCAATGGAAGTTCTTGGCTAGTTGAGTGCGTAGATGTCTGTGGTTTGGAAATGGAGATAAAATTTTCCTGTTATCCTTGGATGGTGTGGTATATGCGGTATGTCGTGGAGGATCGGGATTTGCGTGTATGAGGTTTCAGTTCAGTTCTGAAAGGAAGTCCATAACACTCTTAGGCAGCGGGTAGCCTCAGATGATTAAGGAAAAGGTATTGTTATTTGGAAGTGATTTGACGAGAGTATTGGTTTCAGAAAAAAAAAAGGTTAATGTGATTAAGTTGATAGCACTTCAGTAGTATTGCGGCACCTTCTTTTAGATCGACTGGTGATATTCAGATTCGTTTGGGGGCACAGGGAAATTTGAGAGTATCTAACGTGGAATGATTGGGTATTAGAGGTGTGGCATATATTCGAACGGCGAAATTGGGATAGGATATGGTGATTCATGTGCCATATGGACGTGGAGACGGAAGTTCTCATATTCAGGCTATGTTGTGATTGTAGATCGTGCAGCACCGTTTAGTGACTACCGAGATTTGGAGGCCCGAGTGGATTGTTCTTTGCTTGGTATGTTAGGTTTTGGATATGATATTGGGGTGTAGACTGGTTGTTTCCGTGTTGTGTTATTCTAGACTACTGCGATAAGATGGCGCGGATGGCTATGTCGGGAAATGCCACGAATTGAGTGGCGATGTTCGCCGGATTATGTCTTATTGGGTATTTTTATATTTCGAAGACCTGGCGGACGGCTGGGAAGGATTGCTTTTCTTATTTGGGGTCTTGTGAGTGAGTGTTCTATCTTGAGTCGGCTTGGTTGGCTTCGAATGGCATTGTTGAGGGAGGTATTGATTCGACCGTTGTTGAGCTTATCAGTGATCTGGGGAGATCTATGAGTTACCTTTCTGTGTTGCGAGATGCTAGAATTTGTTGGTTATAGGCACATATGGTGCGGTTCGATTGGGGTCTCTTAGTGGAATTCGAGCGGGAAGAGTAATTGAGCGATGCTTAGTGAATGGCGTATCGGTTGTGTCCTATCGGGTTGCGTGGCATATGTTATTTGTTGCACCGTGGGTGTAATGGTTTGCTTTGGCTCCAGACATCAAATTGTGCGTGGCTGTCGATTTTTGAGCATAGTGACTTGAGGTGTTTCATGTGTAACAGTGTTTGGATAGGATCGCACATGGTAGCGAGGCTACGTGGAGTTATGACCTTTCGGGGTAGATTCATGTGTTCTATTTCTATGATGCGAGACGGGGTCTTAGCTTTGTGTTGTGATGGTACTGATGAGCTTGAGGTACAACTCTTTCGTTTGAGGTCATTTTCATGATTTGAGTATATTCAGACCATTCTTATTGGTGCGCGTATTATGCAAGTTGTGGCTTAGGCCTGTATTGATGTGTCATGTCACCAGAGAGGTGTGTTGGATTCGAGGTGATCGTGGGGTAATTAATGAATACGAATGGATTTGATTTCAGCTTGTTGGAAGGATAAATATCGAGGTTCGGCTCGGAAATCTGCGGTGGTATTAGCCAAATAGGAAGTGACTTCATGAATGGTTGACCTGAGAGATGGTTACGGTTTATTGCATGTTTCATTTATCATTAGCAGTATATTGAAGTGTTGGAATGGAATAAGACCTTGGTTGATAAGAGGTTTTCTACCGGTATTCGGGTGTTGTGTGCAGCTGTTGTGAATAGAAGTTATCGTTTCGAGTGTTTGAGATGTGTGGTATATCATATAATTGCACCTGAGGTTGTAAGTATGGGTTATTACAGCTGGTTCGGGCTTATTCTGAATAGAGATGTGAGGTTCTGATCTTGTGTATGATTTCGGAAAGTGAGATGTGGTTCTAAGGCTTATGGGCTAGACTGGATTGTGTAATTGTAGTTAAAATGTGTATCGGATCTATACAAGAAAGGGTCACGTGGGATCACCCCCGGGTTTACGCTTGGTAAGGTTATTCAGCTATTGGTTGGCTTCTAGGACAACTACGTTCGAGGACGAACGTGTGTTTAAGTGGGGGAGGATGTAACGACCCGACCGGTCGTTTTGAGCTTTTGCACTTTGATCGCCAGTTCTCGGGCACGACTTGCCCCGTGTTATGTATTATGACTAATGTAGACCGTTGGTTTTGGTTTTTCAGGAAAAATCCGAACGAATTTGAAAGAACAGTCTCAGTTGAAAGCTTGGAATTTGAAAGGTTTGACCAAGAGTTGACTTATTTGTATATGAGCTCGGATCGGAGTTTTTATGATTCGGTTAGTCTTCGTTGG
>NW_017670391.1:784658-809711 GCF_001879085.1 Nicotiana attenuata
TAAGGAATCTATTAAGTGTAGTAAAATTTCTGAGATTTGAGAAGTGGGCCCGGGGCTCGGGTTTTGCTAATTTCGAGATTTTTAATACTTTTCGATTGTTTTCGATTGGGTATTGTTCCATTGGCATATTGTGACGTATTCGTTCTGGTTTTGGATAGCTTCGACGCGCGTGGAGGCCGATTTGCGGGGCAAGGGCGTCGCGAGCTAGGGATTTCACCGGTTCGAGGTGAGTAATGATTGTAGATGATATCCTGAGGGTTTGAAACCCCGGATTGCACACCGTAGTGCTATATTGAGGTGACTTGCACGCCGGATAGCGAGCGTGGGGTAGAGCACCGTTGGGGATTGTGACTTGGTCCGTCCCGATTGATGATTTTACCGCATATTTTGACTGAAACTTATTTGTTATTATCATGATTTGGGCTGATTACCATATTTGGGCTTCGTGCCAATTATCTGAACCCTTCGGGGATTTTTATTACTGTTTCCTCACTATTTTGATATACTACTTGAACTCAGTCCTGTTGATTATACTGTTTTAAAAACTCAGCCGCTTTAATTGAACTTTGAGACTTAAATGATATTTCCACTGTTGTTTTGGCTGAGCACTACTATTTTATTGATGCCCGAGGGGCTTATGATGTTTTTTGGACTGAGTGAGGCCGAGGGCCATATGTGAGGAGGCTTTCAGGCCTCGAGTGTTATGTGAGGAGGCTTTCAGGCCTCGAGTGTTATGTGAGGAGGCTTTCAGGCATCGAGTGTGATGTGAGGAGGCTTTCAGGCCTCGAGTGTGATGTGAGAAGGCTTTCAGGCCTTATGTTATATGCCACGAGGTGGCTTGATATTGCGCTTGGGCCGTAAAGGGCCCCTCTCGGAGTCTGCACACCCCCAGTGAGCGCCGTCGACGATATATGGATCGGGCTGCACGCCGCAGCGAGATGTGGATCGGGCTGCACGCCGCAGTGAGATGTGGATCGGGCTGCACGCCGCAGCGGTTACTATATGATACTGTTCTGAGAGTGATCTGAGAGAGAGAGAGAGAGACCGAGGGGCTGAGAGTGTTTCTGAGAGTGAGCCCGAGGGGCTGGTACTGTTTTGAGATATTGCCCGAGGGGCGAACTTTTATGTGCTCATCTTGCATATTTATTTGCCTTTTTACCGGTTATACTGTGGTATTTGTGCCCGAGGGGCGGATTTCCTGTGCTTATTCGGCACTAACTGTTTTGAAATCATTTCGTAACTGTTGAAAAGGTCATTTTCAAAAGAGATTTAAACTGAGCCAAGATATTTACAAAGATTTCACAGTTTCACTGTTTTCTCAAAGGATTGTACCCTGCTCCTATACAGCATGATGATTTGCTTTACGTGATTTCTTACTGCTCAGTTGTTATTTACCTTTATTACTCACTGAGTTGGAGTACTCACTTTACTCCCTGCACCTCGTGTGCAGATGCAGGTATCTATTCACCCGGTAGCTGGTTTTGGCCGATTAAAGGCAGAGTTATATGAGTTAAAGAGGTGACTGCCAGCTTTCGCAGCACCGTGTTTCTCTCTTTTGATCATTATTCCGGTTTTGTATATTTTAGACCTTGTAGTGGATTTACCTTCTGATAGATGCTCGTGACTTGTGACACCCCGATTAGGGCTGTGTGGGGTTGTAATCCCGCTAATTAATATTATTAAGTCATATTTCAGTTGTTTATTCATGTTTAAATTATTTTTGAAAAGACGAGTTGGGTTAGTTGGCTGGCCTTGCCTTCACGGGAGGCGCCATCCCGACCAGTGCAGGGTTTGGATCGTGACATAAGATAAAACATAAATAATTATTGGAACCCGTGTTCTTTTGTTTTTATTTTGGAGAAAGAACATGGAAGGTATATATTATAGTTATAATACATATTTTAAATAAGAAAAGATTTTATACAAGGTAAAGAATCGTAATTGAATTCAAACTCCTAAATATTTAGAATTTCTTACATAGTTCAAATAAAGAAAATTTTAATAATCAAAATATTTATTTATTTTAAAGTCATAAATATTATTAAAAAATTAAATGCTAATTTTGTTTGATATAATCTATTTTTTGAAAGGTAAAAAAGAAGTTGTCCAATTTGTTTACTTGTTGCTGAAAGTCCTTAGTTGGAATCAGTAACGGTATCTTTTTTACTTAAACTTTTTGTGTGGAACATATTGAAATTGTCTAAAAGCTTATTAGTTTGCATATTAAAATTGTCTAAAAGGTTCTTGGTTTGTTGTACTTATTTGTATTAAAGTATGTAAATATAATAACTCAAAAGGCGTTAGTCCAAAGTAAGATAACGGAAGAATTAATAATATTTGTATACTATAGAACAAAAATAATACGCTTGGCTCAAAAAATAATAAAGAAAAATCTAAATAGATTGTGTTTTTCCCCCTTACCTGTTCTCCATTTCCGCTCCTAATAGATTGTAATGTCCAAAAATTTAGGGCTTCCAACGCATCTCGTTTAAATTAGGAACATTTTTAATAATAAAATATATAGTAGCTTTCAAAATTGCTTTCAAGATCTAAATATTAGAAAACTAATTATATGACAGTTTTGTCCAATATAAAATTAATTTTAAGGGTAAAGAAGACGAACGATATTTCGTTAAAGGCCTTCGTGCTTTTAATATAAATATAGATATATCTCCTAATTCTAACTACTGATTAAAGGTTGATAGTCACACTCTCATACAACCCGTTTGGATTGGCTTTAAAAAGTGACTTTTTAGCAGAAATAACTTTTAAACTAAAAAATAATAAGTTGGGATGACCTAACTTATTGCTTTTTGGCTTGTTTTAGAGCTGCCTTTGTTCATAAGTACTTTTTGAAAAAGTACTTTTGCAAAATAACAATTTGTGTTTGGCTAATTTGTTTGAGTAGTGCTTTTTGCAAGCTCATTGTGTTTGGCCAATCTTATAAAAAAAAAAAAACTTTTTTAAGTATCACATTATGAAAAAGGACAGTAAAGGTTCAAATTTTGCGATTAGTATTATTCAAGAAAAAAATAAATTAAACATTTATTACAAAAGAATTTAATTAAAATATAGAACGTAAAGTAAAAAATATAAATTAAAAATTCCAATCAATATAAAAAATATAGTTATTCCAAATTAATAACATTGAATGTTTGGTATTGCTTATTGTTTACATGATACTTTAAATATATCAAAATACATCATTCAATTGAAATTTAAAATCTACTCGTAGGAATCGGAGAAGAGAATAAAAATATGAGTAAAATAAAATAGAGAAAAAAAGTATGGTTGAAATAAAAAGAAAAATGTTAAATTAACGAGAGATAATTTGAAGAATATAAATTTATTGTAAGGCTATTTTTATCTTGAATAAATTAGTTTTCTACTTCTGCTTCTTGGAAGAATATAGAATTTATAGTTTTTCCCCAAAAGCAGAAAAACTGTTTCTCGTGCTACTCAAAAGTATTTTGTTTTTCATTTTAGCCAAACATCTTAAATTTTTCAAAAAGTACTTTTTTGAAAAAAAACAAAAGTGTTTTTGGCGTCCCAGAAGCTTGGCCAAACAGGCTATTAAGCAATCTTTAGCTTTGTCAAATATTGAAAAAGCTAAAAAGAGTTTCAAAGCAATTTGACCAGCTACATAAAGGGCCTAACTGTAGTTTTACCAAACTAAATAGGAGGCAATTGCAATTTATTCATCTTAAACTTAGCTAGCGTTTGACCATAGATCCCAAATTTATTTTGAAAAATCTGATTTGGGTGAAGTTTGATTTGAAGATGAAAAATGTGTTTGGACATACGTTTTAAAAATATATTTTCCAACTTTATTTTGGAAAAATATGTATATAATTCCCAAGTTTTGGGATTTTGACCCAAAATCAGCTCAATAGCTGATTTTGAGATTTGAAATTTGGGATTTTTGGATTTGGCCAAAATATGGGCAAAATTTATGCCCAAACATGAGTTTTGAAAATAAATCCCAAATTTATTTTGGTAAAACTCATGGCCAAACGGGGCCTTAAAATGTGCTGGCGCCCATTTAACACGTGTATACTTCTCTCTTCATTTTCTTACAAAACTCAACAACGTAAATCCCCCATTTGAGAAAACTGAACTATTGGAGTGAGCACTTCACAGTTTGTTCTCATCAGGTTCTTCATCTTTCTCTCTCTCTCTTTTTCTCCTTTTTATTCTTTTTTACTATTATTATTTTTTTCATTATTAACACACTCATGTGCTTTTGTTCTGTTTCTGAGGTTCTGTAGAATTTTGAGATCAAGATTGTATTTTTATTATTTGGGTATTATTAAATCAGCTGAAATACATTTGGATTTTGCTTAAAACTTGATGGGGCTAACGCTATTATTGATGTTGATCTTCGTTTGTTAGACATAATATTTTGGATTGGTTTGAAATTAAGGCTTGATGTAAAAGTTGTTCAAACACTTAAGTTTCTTCATAAAAAATTGACCATTTATTGGGTCAAGATTGTATTTTTATTATATGGGTATAATTAAATCAGCTGAAATTCAATTGGGTTTTGCTTAAAACTTGATGGGGTTAACCCTGTTATTGATGTTGGTCTTCGTTTGTTTGACATAACATTTTGGATTGGTTTGAAATTAGGGTAAATTTCACAAATGGTCATATAAGTATGGCGTTTTTTCACTTAAGTCATATAACTTTGTTTTCTCACACAAAAGTCATATAACTATGACTTTTTTTCACTAAAGTCATATAACTATGACTTTTTTTCACTAAAGTCATATAACTTTATTTCTCACACAAAAATCATATAACTATGAATTTGTTTCACTAAAGTCATATAACTTTGTCTTTTCGCATAAAAATCATATAACTATGATTTTTTTTTATTTACAAAAATCATATAATTATGTTTTCTCATACAAAAATCATAGAACTTTTACTAACTCACACAAAAATCATAGTGATCGGAAAATATAATTTTTCACTAATATTTTCTTATTTTCAGCCTAATAAATAATAATCCAATTAAAATAGGAATGACTCAATCCGACCTGGCCCACCCGACCCAATACTCATATACATAAATTAAAATAATATTAAAAGCGAATAGTAAATCCTTCGAAACATGATACTTCTATTTTTTATTTTTTATTTTCGAGATTTTTATTCAAATTTATAACATTTTTATTTCAAGTGCTCTCTAATTATGGGGGAAGAATTCACTTTTAGTAAATAGGAGTGACCCAACTTTTAATTTATAGCCAGGTCGAGTTGAGTCATTCCTATTTTAATTGGATTATTATTTATTAGGCTGAAAATCAGAAAATAAAAATCTATAAAATAAGAAAATACTAGTGAAAAATTATATTTTCCGATCACTATGATTTTCGTGTGAGTTAGTAAAAGTTTTATGATTTTTGTGTGAGAAACATAATTATATGATTTTGGTTTAAAAAATTATAGTTATATGATTTTTGTGTGAAAAGACAAAGTTATATGACTTTAGTGAAAAAAAAAAGTTATAGTTATATGATTTTTGTGTGAGAAAAAAAAGTTATATGACTTTAGTGAAAAAAAGTCATAGTTATATGACTTTTGTGTGAGAAAACAAAGTTATATGACTTTAGTGAAAACAAGCCATAGTTATATGACCATTTGTGAAATTAACCCTTTGAAATTAAGGCTTGATGTAAAAGTTGTTCAAACATTTAAGTTTCTTCATAAAAAAAATTGACCAATTATTGGACTTTTTTTTTAATCTCCTTATTGTGTATCTATTGATGTGCTTAATAGAAGCAAAACGCAACGTGGTTCCCATTTCTGTTCTTATGATTTTTTTTAGAATAACAAATCTGAATAATTCCCAGATATGTGATTAGCGTTAGTTTGTGATTAGTGTGATTTTTCCTTTTGATATTAATGTTTATTTTCTACAGGTTCTTATTGCGATTAGTGTTGATATGTTGCCTTCTACCAGCAAAAAGCATTCTTGTGGAACAAATTTACCTCCTGATATGCTTGGCAACCTTCCTGATAATGTAATTTATGATATTCTTGTGTGTTTGCCTTTACGAGATGCTGTGAGGACAAGCATCTTATCGAAGAAATGGAAATATAAATGGTGCAGGATTCCAGAGTTGACGCTTGATGAAAAGCTTTGGGAAACTAAAAACTTTTTACCATCGTTTACAATTTACGCTTACATTACAAGGATTATCCGCCATATTTTGACCCTTCGTTCAGGACCAATTACCAAGTTTACCCTCGACATTATTCCTTATATTGAGTCTGAAAGATGGCCTAATATTGACAACTTGATATATTTCCTCTCTGAGAATGGCATACAAAAATTTGTTCTTAAACTTCCAATCAGGCGTAGCCGGTTGGAGCAAAGAAGGGGTAACCCATATGAGTTGCCTTCTTCGTTTTTCACATGTCAGCAGTTGAGGCATTTGACTCTCCATAATTCTTTGATACTTCCTCCACCGGAATTCAAAGGATTTGATAGGTTACTTTTCCTGGAATTACGTGATGTTTCAATTTCTTCCAAGTTACTTGAAAGTTTAATCTCACATTGCTCGTTGCTCAAGCAGTTGGTGCTGCAGATCATAGATGATTTAAGTGACATTATTGAAATTAATGCTCCCATGCTGAGATCATTCCACTTCACAGGCAGTATAAAATCTATCCGTTCCCTCTTCTGGCAGAACTTTCAGTTGAGTATAGTGATGCACGTTATTCGGGGGCAGAAAGTTGGGATTTTGTGGAGTTTTTCAAGTCTTTTTCTGCTCCCGAGCATCTCCTCTTGAATGTCGCGGTAAATGTTGCCTCCTGACTTCATTGTAATGCGTTTTCAATCTTCCAGGCTTCATGTCATCCTGATTTATCTTATTTTTTTCGTAGTTATTTGCTGATGCAGCAGGTGGTGTACCAACAAGGCTTCCCTTTAATATTAATTGTGTCAAACATCTCTGCATATCTTTTGTTGATCTTTTTGACTTGGACGTGGTTTCATGCGCTCTTTGCTTAATAAGAAGCTTCCCATATTTACAATATATGGAAATTGAGGTTCTCCCTTTCCTGTCTTATGTTGTGGCTTTTTTCTTTTTTTCAAACTATCATTAAGTTGAACTTTGAGCTTTGGTTAATTTTTCTTAGGTGCCTTATGAAGAGGATTATGATGATATGCCTGCTCTAGAATGTCTTGAAGTCGAACATTTCTCAGATGTGACGTTTAATCACCTCCAGGAAGTTAAGCTAATACTGCCTACTGGCCATATCCCTGAGTTGCAGCTTATGAAGCTTCTGTTAGCCAAGTCCCCGCTGTTGAGAAGATTGCTAATCGAGTCTTATCTAGATAAAGAAGATGCAGAATCTAGAATATTCGGTGAGCTAGCAGATTATCAGCATGCATCACCTGAAGTAGAAGTTTCCTATCAACGTCGTAAGCATCCATATTACCTTCCATCCTCTCGCTACTTCACTCAAACCATGATCTTTGGATAAAATGTTTTGGATGTTGAAATTAAGGTTGAAAAGAATGTTATATGCAGTAGTATAACACTATAATGCTGTGTTTTGCCTAATAATAGTCTAAACTTAATCAAGTCAGGAATTTTGCAGTCCCACCACATTTTGTTGGAAACCAGTTCCTAGCAAACAAAGGTGGAACACATTTTGTTAGGTTTATTTCGGATAATATATGTACTAAGTTGGCTGAACTTTGGTAACCAAAATGCCCTAAGTGGCATCTCTATGACACGTAATATGACTGGTTCATAGTAGTACTAATATTAGTATTCCAGTTTCTCAAAAAACATCAGTTTGGGGATGTTAGTGAATGTGGATGGTTTTGTAATTAAAATGCTAAGTGCTTTTACATTACATGCCTGTGGTTGTTTGTTTCAAACATTAAGGTTTGGTTGTTGGTTGCGGCGTGTTAATTTTCTTCTCATTAAGCCTTTTCTCAAGTATTTCATGTCTGTATGATAGAGCCATGGAGATTTGTTGCTATTAATTGTTCCCTAGCAGTGATATGGACCTTCTTTTGTTGTTATTTTATTTTTTTTGTTGGGTGGGGTGGGGGGTTAGGGATATTTCCCACCTAGTGTCCGGTACCCTAATTGAAGCCCGAGTATATCCGGATTCGCACCGCGAAGGGTCCCATTTGTGGGGAAGCGTTCCCTACCAAGAATTGTTATGTACCCAGGGCTCGAATTCGAGACCTTTGGTTAAGGGAAAGACCAGCCCCATCCGCGATACCACATGGTCTTTCGTTGTTATTCGCTATGCTATTATTAGTATTATTTATTTAATCTCATTTTCCTTATTGAGTTTAAGTCTGTCTTTCATGCCATAATGTGTTGTTGCTGTCTTCTTTCTATAGTGTGCCATCATTGGAGATAATTAACATGGCTAATTAAACTAAAATTTTGGATTATACCAGACATCATGAGTTCTCAAATTCATCTGGATGATGAAAAACAATATATTGGATCAAGTACCGTCAAGGTAAATGGGGCAAATTGTCAAAAGACTGATGAAAAAAATTCTGAGCAAATATTATATAACGATTTCTTATTAATATTTGATTGTATCGTGTCGGGATCAATTCTCCTCACCAACAGCCTTCTCAGTTAGAGCTCGTCGCATCATAACAATTCTCTTAAAATAAATATACTCCTACGCGTGTGAATAGGCATTGGATGGTTGGTTTTCGTAAAGCTCAAACTCATTTATTACTGCATTGTAAATCTAAAGAGCATTTACCATTAATAAACTCAATTTATTTGAATCTTTTCGGTTTGCCAAAATCACATTCGTGTGAATTCGAACATAAATTTTTTGGGTTTTTAAATAAAATTTATATATTTAAAAATTATATAAAAATCTCTATAAGTCATAATAACAATTCAAAATATTTAAAAATTATTTGTAAAAAATATGATCAAAGCAAATTTTATTTGACTCCTTAAATAGTAGTAATATGTTCATTTTTTCCCGAGACGGGGGAGAGTATGACGCTTTTGACGCTAATGACCATAATTATTTGGTGCAAAAGTTTTTCACTTTTTTCAGTATCTCTAGTGAAGACTATGTGGGCGTTTGGACATAAGAATTGTAAAATTCCAAAAAAAAAAAAAAAAAAGTAAAAAAACTTTTTCAAGTGAAAATGGTATTTGAAAATTAGAGTTGTGTTTGGATATAAATATAATTTTGGGTTGTTTTTGAAGTTTTGTGAGTGATCTGAGTGAAAATTTTGAAAAATAGCTTTTTGGAGTTCTTCAAATTTCAAAAAATTTCAAAATGAATAATCAAATGAAAATTGAAAATTTTATGGCCAAACATAGATTTCGAAAAAAAAATTAAAAAAAATTCTTATGTCCAAACGGGCTTAAATGAGCATTTGCGAAGTATCGGCGATAACACAGTGATCACACAAGTTGCAGGCATTGTGGACGATAATGTTAGCATTATTTAATCTTTGTACTGTTATAATTTGACATTATAATTTGGTAAGACTTTGTTTACAAACCAAACGACTCTAATTGATTACAATTTTATAAGGATAAAGATAATAACCCCAAAACAATAATTATTTTATCCCCTATATAGTTGAATTTGCTATTTCAGTATAAGTGATCCAGAGTATAATGTGATACTCCATTATTTTTATACCACACCACCAGATAACAATCACAAAATTAGTAAAATAACTAAATAACAAAAATGCCCTCCTGCAAAACTCTTCTCCCAAAATTCTTAAGAAAATTAAGGTTAAAATTAAAATTAAAAGATTATTCAAATTTATTTAGTTTAAACGCAAACACATATCTTATGCTATATACCTTATATCTCTTTTGTACTGATTTATTCAACTATGTTTCTCCGTTAATTTGGTAGTCAGTGCATAAGCTTTTTGTTAGATTCACCTTTATCGTCAATTCCTATCCAAATTCAACATGCATACTAGTTACTGCATTTCATGAAATCATATGGAAATTGATTCATTCACTCAAACTGCAGCAAAAATTAAAGTGTTAAAAGTGGGTAGCCAACTAAACAATATACTCCCTCCTGTGATGACCCGCCACGTCATCATGCCACATAGGCGCCATTTGGCATATATTAATGCCATGTGGAAGCTTAAATAAGAGGAAGGCTAACATTTGTGAGAAGATTCTAGAGAAGTATGGACATTTCCTTAGGAAGAACCTAGATCCTTATGGATTTGTTAGGAAAGTCCTTGCAATCTTCTAGGCTTGTAGAGAATTCTAGAGAGAGCCCTTATCTTGTAAATATTAAGGACTTGTGTAATAATTATTATTTACACACTAGCCCCTAGGAGACTAGTATATAAAGGGGGGCATTCATTTGTAATTCATCAAGCAAACAATTCAAGTTCTCTCTAAAACAAAGCTTCCTTTAGCAGTTCTCTTGTGTTCTTTCTACCATTCTCTTAGCGATCTTGAGTGTAGTAAGGCTGACTTGGCATAGCAAGAACGTGAGCAAGCTGTGCAAGATCGTGAGCGAGTTGTCAAGTGCCACACGTGTACTTAGTTAAGAACTAAAGACGTGACAACGTGGTATCAGAGCGAAGGTTTCAACTAAGGGAATGGCGAACGACGGAGAAATTAACGCTGCCAACGCCCAAGCCAACGTCATCCAGGATGCTGCTGGCAAGAGCGGCCGTAGCAAAAAGAGGAATGCCACCAACAAGAGCCAGGAGGTGCCACCTGAGGTTGTGTCAAACGAAGGGCTTACATCCCAAGAACCATCCGCCACTGAGGCGAGCGAGGATGAAGTGGAGGTCCTTCTAGAGGACGTTTCGCTCGGTAAAAAGTGGGTGATAAAGATGAACGCGGGATGGACGTCGTGGAGATCTTTGGCCAACGCTTGGGGAAGGTGAAAGGCACCTTTAGCGTTCTTGAGGGGCACACTCTTGAAGAGATTGAGAGTATCCAAAATGACTTGGAGGGACGTACACAGACTGGGATGGAACTAAGGCAAACCATCACTGCCTTAGAGTGCAGACTCATGGAGGATTTGAGTATTATCGGTGCTATGAAGGCAAAGATAGAGTCACTCGAGGAGCATGTCAATGCTGGCGTGACTGAGGCAACCAGCAATGTTGTGGTGACGAGGGAGGCCAAGATCGAGGCACCCAAACCCCTGGTGTTCAAAGGTGTTCGTGATGCACAAGAAGTGGAAAAATTCCTTTGGCACTTGGAGAACTACTTCAGGCACGACAAAGTGAGGGACGACGAGGCCAAGATCAACACTGCGGTATTGTACCTCTCATAGACTGCCATGCTTTGGTGGAGAAGGAAGATGGCCGACGTGGATAAAGGTCTATGTACTATTAGCACATGGGATCAGTTCAAAACCGAGTTCAAGCGACAGTTCTTTCCCAACAATGTCTTGTACGAGGCAAGGTGCAAGCTTAGGGAATTGAAGCAAACAGGGAGCATACGTAACTATGTCAAGGAGTTCATTTCCCTTATGCTTCAAATCCCCAACCTGACCAATGATGACTTATTGTTCCACTTCATGGACGGGTTGCAAAATTGGGCTAAGCAAGAGTTGCAACGCCGACAAGTCACTGATATAGACCAAGCAATAGTGGAGGCCGAATCATTGATGGATTTCAGGCATGACAAGCACGACAAAGGAAATGGCAAAGAGTCAAAGGTTAATAATGTCAAAGGCGGGGGAGATTGTGGCAAAGGCAAGGAGATACATTAAAAATAGTCCAAGACTCAAGATTCCAAAAAGTCGAGTGCTCGTCAGGGCCACGCCGAGAAGAAGTCAAAGGCCGAGAAGAAGGGATGCCACATATGCGGAGGGCTGCACGGCTTCAGGAATTGTCCCGACCTAAAGAGCCTCAGTGCCATAGTCCATGAACGAAAGGAGCAACCGCAAGGAGAGAGTTCGGGAACCGCACAGTTGGGTATGATCGGATTATGTGGTGCTATCACAAAGCAAGCTATCCAACCTACCGATAATGGCAATCAGTACGTGGATCTCACCATCAACAACAAGCCCGCTCGTGCAATGGTGGATACTGGAGCAACTCATAATTTCGTGACTGAGGCTGCCACAAAGAGACTAGAATTGAAGCTTGCTCCAACCAACTCTCGCATCAAGACCGTGAATACCGAGGTACAAAATGCTCGTGGGGTAGCTAATGGAGTTGGTGTCAAATTGGGAACTTGGAAAGGTATGACAAACTTTACTGTAACCGCTATGGATATCTTTGACATCATACTGGGGCAAGAGTTCTTTAGACATTGTCATACTTTGATCGACCCCTACCTCCAATGTCTCTTGGTTATGGAGCGAGAAAGAGCTTGCATGGTACCTACGATGACTATGCCACACGGACAGATTCAAGCACAACTCTCAGCTATGCAGGTTGTCAAGGGGATCAAGAAGGGGGAGCCAACATTCGTGGCAACCATTGCAAGTCTAGAGGAAGACAAGAGTTTTTAAGAGACACTACCGCCTTGCATAGAGAAGTTGCTTGAGGAAAACAAAGTTGTCATGCCCGAGGAGTTGCCTAAGCACTTGCCGCCTAGGCGGGAGGTGGATCACAAGATTGAATTGGATCCAGGGGCTAAGCCACCCGCATTCGCCCCATATCGTATGGCACCGCCCGAGCTGGAGGAGCTCAGGAAACTACAGAAAAAGCTGCTAGATACTGGTCACATTCGCCCATCAAAGGCACCTTTTGGCGCACCAGTATTGTTTCAGAAGAAAAAGGATGGATCGCTGCGTGTGTGCATAGACTACAAAGCACTTAATAAGATCACAGTGAAGAATAAGTACCCGATCCCGCTCATTGCTGACTTGTTCGATAGACTTGGGAAAGCCAAGTACTTTACCAAGGTGGATCTTCGAAAGGGCTACTACCAGGTTCGTATTGCGGAAGGGGATGAGCCAAAGACAGCATGCGTGACGAGATATGGAGCCTTTGAGTGGTTGGTGATGACTTTCGGCTTAACCAATGCACCGGCCATATTTTGCACCCTTATGAACAAGATCTTCTATCCCTACCTTGATCAGTTTGTGGTAGTCTACCTAGACGACATAGTCATCTACAGCAACACCTTGGAGGAGCACATGGAGCACTTAAGAAAGGTTTACCAAGTCTTGGGGGAGAACGAGCTATACATTAAGAGGGAGAAGTGCGAGTTTGCATAATCAAAGGTGCACTTCTTGGGCCATGTAGCAATGGCGAGCTATGCATGGACGAGGCTAAGGTACGTGCTATCCAGGAGTGTGAGGCACCTACAAAGCTAACAGAATTAAGATCCTTCCTTGGCCTTGTTAACTATTATCGTCTGTTCATCAGTGGCTACTCAGCAAAGGCCGCACCATTGACTGAGCTGCTGAAGCACACGGACAGATCCAAGCACAACTCTCAGCTATGCAGGTTGTCAAGGGGATCAAGAAGGGGGAGCCAACATTCGTGGCAACCATTGCAAGTTTAGAGGAAGACAAAACTTTTTAAGAGACACTACCGCCTTGCATAGAGAAGTTGCTTGAGGAAAACAAAGTTGTCATGCCCGAGGAGTTGCCTAAGCACTTGCCGCCTAGGCGAGAGGTGGATCACAAGATTGAATTGGATCCAGGGGCTAAGCCACCCGCATTCGCCCCATATTGTATGGCACCGCCTGAGCTGGAGGAGCTCAGGAAACTACTGAAAGAGCTGCTAGATACTGGTCATATTCGTCCATCAAAGGCACCTTTTGGCGCACCAGTATTGTTCCAGAAGAAGAAGGATGGATCGCTGCATGTGTGCATAGACTACAAAGCACTTAATAAGATCACAGTGAAGAATAAGTACCCGATCCCGCTCATTGCTGACTTGTTCGATAGACTTGGGCAAGCCAAGTACTTTACCAAGGTGGAACTTCAAAAGGGCTACTACCAGGTTCGCATTGCGGAAGGGGATGAGCCAAAGACAGCATGCGTGACGAGATATGGAGCCTTTGAGTGGTTGGTGATGCCTTTCGGCTTAACCAATGCACCGACCACATTTTGCACCCTTATGAACAGGATCTTCCATCCCTACCTTGATCAGTTTGTGGTAGTCTACCTAGACGACATAGTCATCTACAACAACACCTTGGAGGAGCACATGGAGCACTTAATAAAGGTTTTCCAAGTCTTGGGGGAGAATGAGCTATACATCAAGAGGGAGAAGTGCGAGTTTGCATAATAAAAGGTACACTTCTTGGGCCATGTCATTAGCAATGGCGAGATACACATGGACGAGGCTAAGGTACGTGCTATCCAGGAGTGGGAGGCACCTATAAAGCTAACGGAGTTGAGATCCTTCCTTGGCCTTGTTAACTACCGTCGTGCCCCCTTTTTCTCACGAAATCGGGTTTGATGACATTTGGAGGGACAACTCATTCCTTTTAGGAACTGGGTTTGCAATTGAAGAGTCGCCATCTAATGATTAGGGTGCATTAGGATACCAAAAGAGTTTGATTTGAATGACCAGAGATAGGGTAAGGGCTTGAAATTATTCCAAGGGGAAGGTGTTAGGCACCCCTCAGAATCCAGTAGTGTGGTTCCCAGCCAGACAATTATTGTGAATTGAGGTGCAATTAGCATATAGGCAGATAAGGCTCAAGTAAGAGGGGATTTCAACACATAAGGGTTTAAGAGTATGCAAAGCTTGAAAGGACCATTAGAAAGGCTAATTTTTAATAAAGAGTTAAAATGCTAAAGAAAAGAAATAAAGAATAAAGGGAGGGGGGTCCTAGGTTTATTAATAATATGGATCACCCCACACAATGTCCGGTAATCACTCCTCAATGAGGGGCTACACGTGACATTACCGCGTGGTCATCATATCCATATCTACACATCCCACCCCGTTAAGGTATTTAAAGCGCGGATTGGTATCGATTACCTATTGCATGCTATTACCCGTCCCACTCCTATCAGTCCCAGAGGCACTTAGGACTACTAATCCTAGAAAGGGAAGGATATTAGGCTTATTTGAAGTTTCAAAGGTAAAAACTCTAAGGCGACATACAAAAACACATATTGCATATTTTGGGGAAACACATAGAAACAAACAAAGGCTCACACATACCTCCTTAAACAAAGAAAGCATATAATTAGCATGACTTGCACGTACTGTTCAGGTCTGATTAAAAATACCAAAGACGAGGGAAGTTAATTGTTGAGGCAGCTTAGTTTATTACATAACTCAGATAAGAAGTCCGAATCAGGCCTGCCTGTTGGTTGTAGCAATTAACAAAGCGGATTTAGTTTTACAATCATTTTCCTAAGGCTTGCCTAAGTGTTTAGACGGAATCTTATAGGCATGATATCTACTGATTTTAGAAGGTGGTGAGATAGTAAAGCTCGAAGTGAATTGCTTAAAGTCCTATATGACTACTTGTTAAAATTGCTAAGTGAGGGACCTAGATTATTAAAAGAGATGCAGAATGCACAAGAATTAAAAATGGTTGCAGGTTCTGCTGGTTATAGCCTCTTTTATTACGGATCTTATATCTAACATTGACTGTGAAAACGAATCAGAATTGTTCGAGGATCCCTATAGGCATGATTTCTATGCATTACTGATTTTTAGACGTGGTATCTAATTGCAAAAACCTTGTAGACATGACATCTAAATGCAGAATCTTGTGTTAAACCTTATAGACATGGTATCTAAATGCAGAAACTCGTGTTAAACCTTATAGACATGGTATCTAAATGCAGTTTGAATTATGCAGAATTAAAATATTCCTATAGGCATGGCTTCTAGGTGAAGTTTGAATATGCAGAAATTAAAAACACCCTATAGGCATGATTTCTAGGTGAAGTTTGAATATGCAGAAATTAAGAACACCCTATAGGCATGATCTCTACCCTTGCATGCATAGTTTCCCACCCTTTTCACCAGCCAGCCCCGAATGTTTATTACAACTTATTACAAACTAGAATAATAAATTACATCAGAAAAGTACAAAGAAAAACACAATCAGAGGAAGCCTGATTCTTGACTTCCTCTCTGAGTTATGAGATAAACCAACTCAAAGTCCATTGATCCAAAGCCTTTCTCCAATTTGAGTGTGTTAGAGTTCCCTAAGAGCCTCAATGGGACTCCGGGCAGTGCTCACACCCAAATTGTATCACCAGAATAGGGACAAGTGCAGTATGGAAGTGCCAGCCCTCAAGTGTCCAAGTTCAGAGGGAGCTCAATGGGTCCCAAGGCAAGGCTCACAAGAGGGGGGAAGAACTTATGTCTAAGAGATAGTGCAAGTGAAGAAACAGAGCTTTAAGAACTAAGGAAGTAAAGAAGAGGGAAAGAGGTGCTGGGAAACAGTTACAGAGTGAAGGATTTCACACAAAGGGGTTCAGGGATTGGGAACTGCAAAGAGCCTATGTACTTAGGCATTAGTTAATTCTAGGCATGCACAACAATAGGGAGTGCTGTTATGCTTACAAAATCAACCAGAATACACAATATATAATGGTAACATAGAGGTTATGATCCCAAGGGAATCAAGTTTGAGTCATAGACAGCAATACTTAATACTGTCATGCCTCAAACAAACCATTAGTATCAAACACATTGGGGTAGGGGTTTAGGATGCATAATAGATTCAGAACAGGCAGAAGGGAATTACAACATGCTTAGAATAAAGTACTGAATCAAACACAAGCAGTAGGCAGATAAGAAAACAAAGTATTAAGTAGACATATTGTTGTGATGCTGAAATCTTAATCAAGACATACCAGTTCAAAGAAGCAAAAATGCAATAAAAGCAGGTAGCCGGACTTTGAAGACAGGCCACAGTACAAGTATCAAGAGAGAATATTTCTAAGTATGAGTGTGAGTTTAGAAATTGAGAGGGCTCACGTGTCCTTGTGTTAATGAAAGAGCAGGGTATTTATAGTTTGAAAACAGGTGGAAAATAAGGCAAAAATCATAGTTCAGCAGTAATTATGGAACTATGTGTCAATTAAAATCAAATCAGTATAAGACTTCCTTTAATTAAGGAGTTACCATTAAACGGTAATGGGCAGAAGGCATTTAAGGAAAGAAATCAAGTAGAACACCATGTATAGAATAGACAATTAGGGGTAAGTGCATAGAGTTTTAAATAAGGGAAGAATCTTTGAAAAACTCGGTTAACCAAATAAGGTAAGAAAACAAAGTAAAGTTGCAGAATGTGGAGACAATCGAAAACCAGTACATAGCAAATCAAGGAGTCAAGGATTTCAAAATCATTGACTTAAGGAGAGTAACATGGGTTCCCATAATAAACCAAGTTAAAGACAAGAGAATCGAAAGTCTAAAGGGAAGTTTTTAAATCAATCCAAGAAACAGGGAATCAATAAACAAGGAAAGAATCAATTACACGAGTGCAATCAGAAGTACACAAGGAGGTGTGAAATCAGTCCAGAATTGAAGGTCATTTTAGAGGGAAATTTAGCATATAAAAGAGTGCATAAACATTAAGCATGCGAGGCTGAACTCATGCCAAAGAGAAACATCATGCAATAGCAAGCACAGAGTCAGTAGCTAGTGAACACGGTAGTCACATAAGTCGATAATAGAAAAAATGAGGGAGTATCAAATAGAATGCAAAGGGGTCAAGTGAAAAGACCTTATAGAAAAGTTTAGTAGGAAGTCAAAATCACATGAAGAAACAAAAGATTTCGAAATTCAGTCGAGCACAGATGAAGCAACTCGAATAGGTCTAAAGCAAATTAGGGTCTTGAAACCAATCGAATTCAGAGCATGACGAACAAGTAAATCACATAGCAAGTAATCTCAGAACTCGAATAAACCCCAAATTTTAGGGTTTTCACCATCAGTCGAGTATAGAGATGAAAGACAAGTAAATCAAACAGAATACTAACAAAATAAATTCAGAAAATCTCAAAAAGGAACTAAGACCTTTAACATGCACATTCCAGCAGAAGAACAACATAAAGACACACGTTAAAAATCAGAGAAAGCTTCGAAATAACTTAACAAAACCCTAAATCGGAAAAGAAAAAGGTTCTGAAGGTAAAGTTTTGAAAGAAACCTTGAAAAAAATGTTCAGAAGCTTAGAGTAAACATAGATCTACAAGAATTGGAAGAACCTCAAAGGTTAGGGTTTCAGAAGAAACCCAGATGGTGAGAAAGGCTTGGAAAAACATCGGTCTAAGCAGGAGAAGTCAAGAATCAGGCTTGAATGGCCATGGCTGGCGGAGCAAAGTCGGAGATGACCGGAAATAGCCATAGAACTGGAAATGACCAAGTCTGGGCCAAGTTTCATCAAGTCTGGCCTTGAAACTATGATAATCGAGCGTGTAGGAGTCATAGGAGGTAGATACAGGCCTTCAATGGCTTTGAAGTCATGGATTTGTGAGATTTTCAGGTGGTAGTTGAGGGCGGCGGCTAGGGTTTGAGAGGGGATTGAGAGAGAAGGGGGTTTGAAGGCGGCTGCGGATGAGAAATGACTAGGGTTCGGGGTAATTAGGAATTAAAAAGGAATGGTTTAATGGTGGCCGTTGATCATTTTGATCAACGGCCTAGATTGAATGGGAATCCGGGCGGGTAGTTTAAAAAGGGTCGTGGGTCGGGTAGGCCTAGGATTTGGGGTGGGTGATTGGGTTTTAAAAATGGGGTTCAAAATCAGGCTCAAATAAGGCTAAAATTGAAATAAACGGGGCTAACATTTAAACAACCATTTTTCGTTTATTTGTTTTACAAAAAATAGTAGAATAATTTCTGAAAATAAATTAAAGGTACTCAAATGATTAATAATACATAATTATCAAATTAGAAAATAGTGGAGTCAATTTTATAATTATAAACACAATTAAACCTTAAAAGAGGCTAATATTATAATTATATGCAATTTAGCTTTTAATATACTAAACAAATTTGTGAAAATGTGCAAAAAATTATGTCATCTATATTTTAGTATAAATATGAGAGTCCAATAAATAAATCACCAAAATGATAATTTTGGGAGTAATTATTGGGCTTTTTCTAGATAAAATGTGGCAATAAATTGATTTAAAAATCTTTTAAAAATTAAGAAAAAATAATAAAACATTTGGACATACCTATATATGCATACATATGCTATTTTGAAAGTATTTTGCATATTAAAATATATAGGGAAAAATTGGGTATCAACAGCTGCCCCTATTTACCCGGGAAGAATGAAAGAGTTGTCGGGTAAAGATACGATGGCCAATTTTGACCGAGCGAAACAGTTTGAAGAAACTTAGACCGTGCCCTGGCTTCTGAGCTGCCTACATATCCCTAGTCTTACAGGAATCAGGCCATATGTAGTTCAGGATCTGTCGGCGGTAGGGATGTTCATAATTTGGTAAATACCAAATTCCCATACTGAAACCGAAAATTTTGGTATTTGGTATACGGTATTTTGGTATTTGGTATGGTATTTGGTTTAAGTTTTAAAAAAATTTGGTATTAGGTATGGTATTTGGTATTTAAAATAAAATACCGAAATACCGATACCGTACCGAAATATATATTATACTACACAAAGCACATATTATTAATTATAATATAAATATAAAAGATCTATAATTTAACTTTCCTTTATTTTCTAAGTTCATCAATTAACTCTAAACAAGTAACAAGACATTTCTAATGATCAAATATTCTTTTGTGTACAATTTTCTCTATTTGGTTCGATATTTGCTAGTTTTGGACAAAATTTTTGTCAACAAACATTTTCAGTTTTGTATTTTTGAGTACTTTAATTAAGAATATTAGAGTCTATGGCTATATGCACTAGTTAGTATTCAAACCGAATAAACCGAAGTTATCGAACCGAATAAACCAAAACCGAAAGGAGAAAAACCGAACCATATCGAATTTAATTAGGTACGGTATTGGTATAGGATTTTAAGAAACCAAATACCGAAAATACCGAACCGAAATGTCTAAATACCGTACCGTACCGACCAACTAACACCCCTAGTCGGCGGAATATGCCGACGGAGATTTTCCAAGAACGGACGCAATATTCAGGACGGGGCAAATGGTTAAGGTCTGATAAAGCTGCGTGAACTAGAGCGGGATCGCTCCTGCCGAGATGGCCGTTGCTCGCCGGTTTACCTGCAAATGAGCAATACGAGCATATATGGTGCGTAAATTTAAACATGATGCAAATTCCCGTCGGACCATGAATGTTGTCTATGGACGGTTAGGATGCGTCCTTAGACCATGATGTCCTGGGCCATGAAGCGTATAATAATAAAGGATTCGCAGGCCATGAAATGATGCTCTCGGGCTATGAGAATGATACCTCCGAACCATGATGCCTTTGAATAATGATATGCAAAAGATTAAAGGGATCCTTAGGTCATGGCATGGTGTTCTCGGGCTATGCAAATGGTGCCTCTGAACAATGACGCCTTTGGATAGTTTGGCGATCTTTCAGCCCATGAAATGCAGTATTTGGCGATCTTTCAGCCCATGAGATGCAATAGGTGGCGATCTTTCAGCCATGCAACTGTAAATTAAGTGGAGATCTTTCAGCCATGTAGAATGTAAGTGAGGCGGCGATTTTTCAGCCATGCAAGTGTAAATGAGGCGGCGATCTTTCAGCCATGCAGAATGTAAATGAGGCGGCGATCTTTCAGTCATGCAAGTGCAAATGAGGTGGCGATCTTTCAGCCCATGAGATACAAATGAGGTGGCGATCTTTCAACCATGCAGAATGTAAATGAGGCGGCGATCTTTCAGCCATGCAAGTGCAAATGAGGTGGCGATCTTTCAGCCATGCAAGTGTAAATGAAGTGGCGATCTTTCAGCCCATGAGATGCAAAATGCAGATGGAGACAGTGTTTAGTCTCGGAAGGCAGAATGGTAGCCTTATGCAATGCAGAAAATGCAGATGGAGATAGTGTTTAGTCTTGGAAGGCAGAATAGTAGCCTTATGCAATGCAGAAAAATGCAGATGGAGACAGTGTCTAGTCTCGGAAGGCAGAATAGTAGCCTTATGCAATGCAAAAAATGCAGATGGAGACAGTGTTTAGTCCCGGAAGGCAGAATAGTAGCCTTATGCAATGCAGAAAATGCAGATAAAACGGCAAATGGTAATAGAGTTTCTTAGCTGATAACAGGTTGCGATATTGTGACTGCTGGGGACATTGCGGTATAGAGAATATCACCGGCGTGCGTGGATAGCAAATGTTGGTAAGTGCAACAATTCTTAGGGTTGTATTCCTGAATAACGTTTGTCTCGTGAGTGTATAGTATGTCAGATGCTTTCGCAATCCAAGTGTCTGCATCCAAAGAAAAATCGTGAGTTTTGTAGAGGGGGGACGCTCATCCCCGCTGGCTCTGCTTGACCTGTTCGGCTTTGATCCGGTGATACAGTATGTATCCTTGGGGGTAGCGTTGCTGAACAGGGCGATAAACATGTATGAATTTGTAAAAATATGACATAAGTATATATTTAAGAAACAACTTTTAGATGAACCGACGATTATGACATGGCTCAAGACATTACGACCTCTCTTGCTACGGAATTTTGAGGGTCCTCCTCAAAATTCTGCCCCAGTTTAACGGGTTGATGCTTCTGACGGCTGCTTGCGATGATTTGCTGAAATTACTTCGGAATTTTGAGGGTCTTCCTCAAAATTCTGCCCCAGTTTTCAATTGCAGGGGGAAATGAAATTTTTCCATAGGGCTGCCTACGTATCCCCTCTGAAACGGGAATCAGGTCAGACGTAGTTCAAATACATCATATAGGGAAAAAATAAAGATTACACATAGTAACGCTTGACTGCATCTGAATTAATCGGCTTCGGCCAAACTTCTCCATCCATTTCTGCAAGAATGGGGGCTCCTCCTGTCAGGTCCCGGTGAACCATGTATGGACCTTGCCAGTTGGGAGATAATTTCCCTTTGGCCTCATCTTGATGCGGAAAAATTTTCTTTAATACCAGCTGCCCTGGTGTGAACTGTCTCGGCTTGACTCTTTTGTTGAAGGCTCTGGACATTCTATTCTGATAAAGCTGACCATGACATACTACGTTCATTCTTTTCCCATCTATAAGAGCTAGTTGCTCGTAACGACTCTTCACCCATTCTGCATCGTCGAGTTTAGTTTCCTGTATGATTCTTAAGGAAGGAATTTCCACCTCGGCAGGAATGACGGCTTTCATACCATGAACCAGCATATAGGGGGTTGCCCCAGTTGATGTGCGGAGTGTGGTGCAATACCCCAACAGAGCAAATGATAACTTTTCGTGCCATTGCTTATGCTTCTCTATCATTTTCCTCAACATCTTCTTGATGTTCTTGTTAGCGGCTTCTACAGCTCCATTCATTTGAGGCCTGTAGGCTGTAGAATTCTTGTGTCTGATCTTGAAGGTTTCGCACATGGCTCTCATCAAATCGCTATTGAGGTTGGAATCGTTATCAGTGATGATTGATTCTGGAATCCCGAATCGATAAACAATACGGTCGCGGACAAAGTCTGTCACGACTTTCTTAGTTACTGCTTTGTAAGATGCTGCTTCGACCCACTTGGTGAAATAGTCGATTGCTATCAGGATAAATCTATGTCCGTTGGAAGCGGCGGGCTCGATTAGTCCAATGACATCCATTCCCCAGGCGGCTAAAGTCCATGGTGAGCTTGTTGCATTAAGCTCATTTGGAGGTACCTTTATCATGTCTACATGTATCTGACAGCGGTGGCATTTTCGGACATACTGGATGCAGTCCGTCTCCATAGTCATCCAAAAGTAACTAGCCCGGAGTATCTTCTTGGCTAAGACAAAACCGTTCATATGTGGCCCGCAGGTCCCAACATGGATTTCTTCTAACAGTTTGGATGCTTCCTTTGCGTCGACACACCTGAGTATTCCCAAATCAGGAGTCCTCCTATACAGGATTCCTCCACTATGGAAGAAATTATTGGACAACCTCCGAAGTGTGTGTTTCTGAATAGTATTTGCAAGTTCTGGGTATTCTCCTTTTGTCAAATATTCCTTGATATCCTGAAACCAAGGTTTTCCATCTGCTTCTTCCTCAACATGGGCACAGTAAGCCGGCTGATCATAGATTTTTACAGGAATGGGATCAATGAAGATTTTGTCTGGATGTTGTATCATGGATGACAGGGTGGCCAATGCATCGACGGATTCATTCTGGATTCTGGGAACATGTCGAATTCTGTCTTTGTGAACCTCTTTCTCAACTCCTGTATATGATGCAGATACGGGAGTATCTTAGAGTTCTTGGTTGCCCATTCCTCTCATACCTGATGTATGAGTAAATCTGAACCTCCAATTATTAGCAGCTCTTGAATGTTCATGTCAATGGCCATCTTGAGCCCTGGGATGCAGGCTTCATACTCGGCCATATTGTTGGTGCACGGGAACCTGAGTTTGGCATACACCGGATAATGCTGACCGGTTTCTGATACTAGGACTGCTCTTATGCCAACTCCTTTGAAATTTGCTGCTCCGTCGAAAAACATTCTCCAGCCATCATAGGATTCTGCAATGTCTTCTCCTATGAATGATACCTCTTCATCAGGAAAATACGTCTTCAGGGGTTCGTATTCTCCATCTACGGGGTTTTCAGCAAGGTGATCTGCTAGTGCCTGTCCCTTGATTGCTTTCTGAGTCACGTAGACAATGTCAAATTCACTTAACAGGATTTGTCACTTGGCTAGTGTGACGACCCAAAGGGTCATCACCTATTTTCTTATCCATTCTGTGCTTCCGAGGCCTTGAAAACCTCATTTATTGTCGCCTCATTTTGCGTGCGCAGTCCAGGCGCGTAGCCAGAAGGCTTAAATGTGAAATTGTGTGAAAAATGTTAAATTTTGGTATTAAAATGAATAAATTTGACTTCGGTCAATATTTTGGGTAAACGGACCCGAACCCGTGATTTGACGGTCCCGGAGGGTCCGTAGGAAAATATGGGACCTGGGCGTATGCCCGGAATCAAATTCTGAGGTCCCAAACTCGAGAAATGAATTTTTGAGTAAAATTGTTTTTCTGAAATTATTAAGGAAAATTGAAATGAAAATTGCTTAGAACGTGTTGGTATCAGGCCTGTATTTTGGTTCCGGCGGCCTGTACAGGTCTTATATGTAGTTTAAGATATCTCTGTGAAGTTTGATTGAAATCGGACGTCGTTTGACGTGTTTCGGACTTAAAACTCTAAATTTGAAAGTTTATGAAGTTTGAAGAAAAACTAGTGATTTTGAGTTTTGATTCATTGTTTTTTATGTTATTTTGGCGATTTGATCGCACGATTAAGTTCGTAGGATGTTGTTGAGTTAGTGTATGTGTTTGGTTAGGAGCCCCGAGGGCTCTGGAGTGTTTCGGAGTGGTTTCGGACTTAGAAAAATTGCAGAAAATGGGCTTCAGCTGTTGCAGACAATTCCTTCATCGCATTCGCGACGCCTCCTCCGCGTTTGCGAAGCTTGAGACTTTTCCTTCATCGCGTTCGCACCCTTGATCTCGCGTTCGCATAGAGTTATCTGGCCCTGGGGGACTCAGCCTAATTTTCCTCTTCGCGTTCGCACTAATACCTTCGCGTTCGAGTAGCCTTGTAAATCCCTTCATCGCGTTCGCATCAGTATCCACGCGTTCGCGTAGACCAAGTCCTGGACCCCCCAGCCTTTCCTCTTCGCATTCGCACTCTTTCCATCGCGAACGCGATGGTCTGCCAAGTTTACCCTTCGCGAACGCGACCCTCCTTCCGCAAACGCGAAGGGCAATTCTACCCAGTTATATTTTTAAAAATTTCCAGAACAGTAGCTACGGGATTTTCATAAAAACACACGAGCTCCTTCTTCTCCAAGGTCCTTAGGCGACCATTGAAGCTTCCTTTCATCAAAACTTCGTGGGTTAGTAAATCTTAACTCGTTTCCTTCATTTTCCATCAATATCTATTGAATTCCTAAGCCTAAAACATGTAATTTAGGGTAGAAATTGGGGGAAATGGGTAGAGTTAGGGCTTTTTGATTTTTCTTGATTTAGATCTCATTTTGGGGTCGAATTTGAAAAAAATTATATATTCGGGCT
>NW_017670392.1:0-83685 GCF_001879085.1 Nicotiana attenuata
AAGAAATAAAGTGAAAATTAGCCAAACCCCCGATTAAAAAACTACACTGCCCAGCCCGACCTTCTTCGCGAACGCGGCAAGTCCCACGCATTCGCGAAGCGCAACCAGCTTCTCCTCCCCAATTACTCTACGCGAACGCGAATCTTTACCAGCCTGCCCATCGCAAACACGGCTACACATTCGTGAACGCGAAGACAAAATCCCCCACCAAGCCAGCTTCTATATCGCGAACCTGAACGCGAAGCCTTGCCGTCCAAACCTTTTCAAACACGAGACAATAGTCGCGAATGTGAAGCACAAAATCCCAGCAGCTAAAATCCTTCTTCGTGAACGTGTGAGATCGTTCGCGAAGAACAAAACCAGACACCAGCCCCAGCAGTTGCAAATTAAGGAAAAACGATCCGATACCACACCGAATCACACTCGAGGCCCCGCCCAATCACACCAACAAGTCCCAATATCCTATCCAAACTTATCCAAAGGCTTGAAACACCACGAATAACATCAAAATCACTCGACATTAAAAATTCTCATTTCAACTTTCAAACATTCAAGCTTCGACGATCGCGTTTGAATCATATCTAGACATTCCGGAATGACGCCAAACCTTGCGTACAAGTCACAAATTACGACACGAACCTATTCTAAGGCTCGGAACCCCAGAAAGACATCAATAACATCAAAGTCCACTTCAAATCAAACTTAGGAAGTTCTAAAACTTTCAGAATGCTAACTTTCCATAATAAGCACTGAAATGCTCCCGGATCACCTGATACTCAACCCCAACATACGCCCAGGTTCGAAATCATCATACGAACCTATTGGAACCTTCAAATCTCGATTTTGGGGTCATTTACTCAAAAGTCAAACCTTGATCAATTCTTCCAACTTAATGCTTCCGAATTGAGAATTTTCCTTCTGAATCAACTTCGAACTTCCCGAAATTCAATTCCGACTACGCGTACAAGTCATAAAACATGAAGTGAATCTATTCGAGGCCTTAAACCGCTGAACAATGTGCTAGAGCTCAAAATGACCGGTCAGATCGTTACATTCTCCCCCACTTAAACATACACTCGTCCTCGGATGTGCCAGGAACTGCTCCGGAGTCGCCCAGAATTGCTATTTAACACCTCGTGCACCTACCCATGCCACCACATGTGAGCACACTAGCTCAAGCCAGACTTAAGGTCCTTCCTGCTCCCTTAGCCCACAAGCCTTAGCACCAAATTCCAACATCTGGAATTCTCTATGAGGCCTGGTTCTAACATACGAGTACCGTATCAATCTCCACACGCTGTACAAAACATGATCATGCACCCATGTTGAAACCACACAATACACCGCAAAATTCGTATGCCCATAATAACATCCTTCAACCATAGAAGCTGCAAATTCACTAACTTGATGCCCATAGTATACCCCATAACGTGTATAAGCCCTGATCCAAACCTCGCAATGCTGCAACGCTGAAAGCGAAACGTAGAATTTAATAACCACTAACCAAATAAATAAATCATGGAGTCTCACCGCTTGACAAGAACTATTACCTCATTCGGAATTGAATAGTGACATTTTCTCTTTAATATACAACAACAACCCAGTAAAATCCCACTAACGGGGTCTGGGGAGGGTAGTGCGTACGCAGACCTTACCCCTACCCCGAAGGAGTAGAAAGCTTGTTTCCGGAAGACCCTCGTCTCAAGAAAATAAAAAGACAAAAGGAGACAATATTAGTATCACCATAGAAATCATAGGTAAAATAGGAACAACATGAAATCCAGAAGAAAGATGCAAAGCAAAGAAAAGCGATAACTATCAAATAGGTCATGTACAGAAAGGCAAAATAGTAAGACACAACATTGCCACTAGCTATCTTAGACAAAAACCCTACTAGATTAGTCCCACAATGACCTTTTCTCTTTAATATGCTTTACATAAATTCGATCGCACTGATTTCAGGCCTAATAACCCCGTCTTACCCAGTACAAGATGCTCGGGCAATAAGCAACCTCAAAAATCATCTAAAATATCCTATGACTCCATCAAGGCGCCAACAAGCTACAACTAGAATATCACTCATAAGGAAGAACGAACTCTGGCAAAGAACTACCCAGCCCGCATAACAAAAAAATCGCCAAATAGATGCTATGAACCTATCTCAGAGATGAGAAACAAGACATACAAAATAAGTATAAGGAACCGTACTCAACATCTCATTGTTGCGACGTGCAACCCGATATACACATGATACTATTGCGGCGTACAACCCGATCCAAATAAGACACCGTTGCGGCGTGCAACTAGATCCAAACATCATATCCGTGGCGGCAAGCCACCCTGTCCACACAAAAGAATCAATAAGGAAATACCCATCTAGCCATAATGCTGATACCCACGAAATGCCCAAATAATGACCACAAGCACGCCAAATGCATAAATACTACCTTGGGTAGACGGATAGAGCCATGCGCTACAAAAACTCAAGCACGACTAACGTGCAATGAACGATCTGCATTTCGAGAGCCATCTTTCTCATATAACACCACAAGGTACACGATCTTACAACACATGTGTGAATAATCAAGCCAATTTGTATAAGACCAATATTTCTTTTGTTGTTAGTATAAAATCATATAACTATACAAGAGTATATAAGAAAATAACTGAAAATAACATCCTGGTACCGAAATTATCACCATCTTTGCAAATTTAATACTGTAATTGTTAAATTCCCTTTTTGGTGGGGGGGGGGGGGGCAATACAACAATTCCCAAAGATTGATCATGAAATCAGATGCTTTAATGGGTTAATTCTATCCTTAATTGAGCTTTTTAATTATATCTTTTGATTAATAAAATGAGGATGTTATATTATTTTTTTTTGGAATTTTTCCAATACATACTATTATACAAACTTATTTAATCGCTTTAACTAAAATTTGCTATTTACCAGAACTAACCGGGTTTTCTTTACAAATTAAATACTTTTTCCTTTAAAAGACTCCCAAATCATGATTATTATCTTCAGTTCAGTTATACCTTTTTTTCTATCCTCTCCTCTCTCTCTTCTTCCTCCACCTCCCTCCATTTTTTTCTACCATCATCTCTCGTTTCCTTCTAACTGGTCGGTGCATTAGCGAACAATTACCATCATGCAATTTTTTTTTTAAAATTTTTGTTTGTTTTCTCATGTCATTTTTGTCATTGTATTTTTTGAATGATGAACATATCGAATACCATTTCGACAAACCAAATTAGTCTTTACGTTTAACTTTTATTGTATGAAGCCAATTCCCAAATCAAGACCATAAGGTCAATGGATAGAAAATGATATTCCAGTATGCTTATTATAAAGCATATATAATGACCCAACTAGTCATTTTGAGTTCTAGCATTTTGTTATGTGATTTAAGATTTTGAATGGCTTCATATGATGTATTACGACTTGTGTATATGGTTGGTTTTGATATCCAAGAGGTTCGAGATTAATTTTGAAGAGTAATTCTAAATTTGGAAGAGTTAACAAAGGTTTGACTTTTGAGTAAGTGACCACGGAATTAGGATTTGATGGTTTCAATAGGTTCAAATGGTTAGTTTAGACTTAGGTGTATG
Organism: Nicotiana attenuata; assembly: GCF_001879085.1. Taxonomy (NCBI): domain Eukaryota; kingdom Viridiplantae; phylum Streptophyta; class Magnoliopsida; order Solanales; family Solanaceae; genus Nicotiana; species Nicotiana attenuata. The sequence goes on from NW_017670392.1 coordinate 3,615, forward strand.
TTCGAATTTGGATTTGGAGGTTCCTAGAAGGTTTTGGCTTTATTTATCGAAAGTTGGCAATTTGAAGAATTTGAGAGTTCTTAAGTTTGATCGGAAGTTGACTTTGGTATTATTGGGTTCTGATCAGTATGGACATTGGATAGGTTCATTTGGTTTATTGGAACTTGTGCACAAAGTTTGATTATTACCCGAAATGTCTAAGTGTGAACAAGACATGTTCGGCGACGTTTGAAGGTTTAAAAGGTAAGAGAACAATTTGATCTTTGATTCTTGGTTTTGATGTTATTTGTGGTGCTTCGATCCTTTGGATAAGTTTTGATAATATATATGGACTTGTTGGTATTATTGGACATGGTCCCGAGGGGCTCAGATGTGTTTCAAATTGATTCTGGACCCCTTTTGGGAGTTGATGGCATTGCTAGTTTAGGTGTAGTCGCACCTGCAGCCTGGTGTTCGCATCTGCAATGTGGCATTTGCGAGTTTTGTTATCATAGAAGCAATCCATTAGCAGACTCAGGAGAGCCATATCTACGATGTGGTAGTGCAGATGTGAGGTCCGTTTTTGGGAAGAAGATGCGCATATGCGAGAGTTGTCATGCTAGGCGGTTATCGCTCCTGCGGAATCTTGTGTGCGCCTGTAGAGCCGCATATGCAAAGTTATTTGTCGCAAGTGTATTGGTCAATTGGGAACTATGCATATGCAAACTTAGTGGCGCAAAAGCCAGCTCGCAGAAAGAGAGCTTTTGGGTCGTAGGTGCGAGAGGCCCTGGCAAAATGTTATATTAAGAGAGTGTTTCGGGGATTTGGGTACTGATTTGGACCCAATTTTGGATTCTAATCATATATTTTGACTCGACAAGTTAGGATCATCGAGAATTATGGGCACGCGGGCCCGAATTGATTTTTGTTGACTTTTTTGAGATTCTTCAAAGATCGAAGCTTTATGGATTGAGATCATTTTCTATAGCATTTTTCGACTTCCTTGGTTGATGATTGGTTTGGATTGCGTGATTAGAGAGATAAAGTGAGGTTTTAACGCGATTTTAGGGGATTTATGCGATTTGAAGGAATAACCCTTGGAAGCAGCCACTACGTTGGCCTGAACATCTAATGCAAACGGTCTCTAACCGACTGAAATGTACGCAAGGCTGCCCATACTCACTGACTTTCTACTAAAAGCATCGGCCACCACGTTGGCCTTCCCGAGATGATATAAGATGGTGATGATATCATAGTCTTGTTGATACCCAATTTTTCTCTGTATTTTTTTAAATATGCAAAATACCCTCAAAATAGCCTACATAGGCATATATAAGTACATCCCAAGGTCCTATTATTTTTCCTTAATTTTTCAACGATTTTTAAATCAATTTACTGCCCTACTTTATCAAGAAAAACCCAATGATGGTCCCTAAAATTATCATTTTTGGTGATTCATTTATTGGATTCTTATGTTTGTACCAAAATATGGCTAAAATATTTTTTACACATTTTTATAAATTTATTTGGTATTTTTAAGGATAAAATTGCATAATTGCAATATTAGCCATTTTTAAATTTAAATCCGTCTCATATTTATAAAATGGGATTTTATATTTTTAAATTAATAATTATATATTATAAGACATTTTAGTACTTTAATTTGGTTCCAGAAATTTGTTTATTATATTTTATAAATTAAGAGGGAAAAGAGGCTATTTAAGTTATAGCCACATTTGACTTTCTAATTTGGCCTAATTAAACCAAAGCCCCAACCCAAATTAGACCAATCCAATACCCAGCCCAATCCTAATTATCCTACCCGACCCACCTACCCCATCCAATCTGGACAGTTGATCATTCAGATCAACGTCCCCGTTTAACCTACCTAAATTAAACCAAACGACCCCCAATACCCCTCATTTTTCCCTCACCCGTCTCTAACTCTCTAACCTCTGGTTCTCTCTAGAACCTTCCCCACCCCCTCATCTCGATGAATTCTGTTCATCTTCCCCGGTCACCCTCTAACCTAGATCTATGGTGGTTTCACCACCACCAAGCCACCTATGGCTCCTCACATTTGGTTGACTAAAGCTCCATGACTCGACCATGAAGGGTTATGTCCAGACCTCTATCAATTCGAGTTCCACGACCATCTCCGATCCCGTTCCGTCAAGCTATGTCTATTTCGAAGCCTGGTCTCGACTCCTTTTGCTTAGATCCAAGCCTTTCTCGTCGTTTGGGTTCCTCTGAAAACCCTAGTTTTGAGGTTTTTCTGATATCTTTAGATCCGTTCCATATCCATGCTTTCCTTAAGATTTTAAACGATTTTCCTGGCTTTTCTTTCAAAAACTACTTTCAAAACCATTTCTTTTCCGATCTAGGGTTTTTCTGAAAGTATTTAAATGTTTCTCTGACTTTCTTTTTGTGTGTATTTGCCTCTATTGTGTTCTTGTATTTTCTTCTACTACCATGATTCTTGTATGCTCCTTCTACTGTATTTTCTTATACTGTGTTCTTGCATGCTTTTTCTACTGTATTTTCCTCTACTGTATTCTTGTGTGTTTCTCCTACTGTATCTTCTTTTACTATGTTCTTAAGTGTTTCTTATTAAGTTCCACATACTGAGTTCTGGTTAAGCTTCTTCTAAAAGACGTCTTAATATGCTTCTCCTACTGTTCTTATCAATTTTCTCATTATGTTTCGAATTAGTTTCTTCTACTCTATTTTCTTTGAGCTCTTCTACTGTGTTCTGCATGTTACTTTTCTATCATGTTTCTCATGAGTTTCTGTTGCTGAAAGAAACGTGTTAGAAGTTTCAGTTCTTTTCTGAGACCTCTGAACCTGTTTTGATTTAATTACTTGCCCTCTAATCTTTGCACTCGATTAATGGTGGAAACCCTAGAATTTGGGGGTTCTTCCAAGTTTGGCTATGTGATTTGCCTGAGCTAGGGTTTTATTTCAAAACCCCCAACTCTTCAGACCAATTTCGAGTCTCTGAACTGAGTTGGGACATCCTTGTCTTTCATACGACTCTGACTTTTGCTAAACTCTCCTAAACTCTTTTACACTGGATTCTTCTACTGATTTTACAATGACACGACATCTTCTTTCATGCTTGACATGTCTGTATGCTCTTTATATGTGATGAACTTCCCTCTAAAATGGCTTTCGAATTTGTGATTAGTTCAGACTCCCTTCTGAATAGGTCTGATTGATTTTCTTTCCTTGTTTGCTGATTTTCCCTGTGACTCGACTTAAGTTAAAAACCTTTCTCAGCTTTTCTGACTTGGTTCATTCATACAAAATCTCTGACCTCTGATTTACTGGCTACTAATTGATTTTCTTACCTTAATTGTACAACCGCGTATTTCAAAATTCTGTACTTAAATGAAACTTCTATGTATTTACCCCTAATTGCCTACTTTGCACAAAGTGCTTATTTAATTTCTTTCCTCAAATAGTTTTTACCCGTTTTGAATTCCTTAATTAAGGGAAGTCTTGTGTGATTGATTCTTAATTGATATTCAGTTCCTTAACTGCTTTCTTGCCTTATTTCTGCCTGATTTTCACACTATAAAGGCACTACCATTTCACAAACTCAAGACAATTCACAATCCTTCTGAACTCATACTCACACACAATAGTGTTCTCTCTTCTTGTCTGCACTATGGCCTGTTTACAAGACCTACTAATTTTCTTTATTTGTTTCTTTGAAATTGGTATATCCTGATTTAAGCTTCAGCATCACAACAATGTGTTTCTTTACAGCTTGTGTATCTATGTCTACTTACTGTTTCTATAGAGTTCAATATTTAAATTAGTATGATGACCTCTTTCTGTTTGTTTCTGCTATGAATTCCTACTCCCTACCCCCTTATGTGTTTGAGCTATGGTTTAAGACATGGCAATATAAGTTATTGTCCATGAATAAAATTGGATCCTTTAGGATTCCAGCCTCTAAACAATGTGTTCTAACAGGCTTATGGGCATACTAGCACTCCCTATTGCTGGGTATGCCCACAGCCTGCTCTTGCCTCTTTCAACTTCCCTGTTTCCCCTGTACCCCTATGTGTATTTGTTTGTAACTGTTTCCCCTTCCCTTTCCCCCTTTCAGCACTCTATTTCTGCACTTGCACTCTCTCTTAGTCCCTAAGTTCTGCCCCCTCTTGTGAGCCTTGCCTTGGGACCTTGAGTTCCCTCTGAACTTGGACACTTGAGGGCTGGCCCTTCCACACTGCACTATGTCTTAATCTGGTGATACATTTGGATGTGAGCACTGCCCGGAGTCCATATAAGACTCTTAAGGAACTCTGACACATCCAAATGGGAAAAAGGCTTTGGATCATGATCTCATTGGAGTTGGTTTACTTCATATTTCAGACAGGAAGTCTGAATCAGGCTCTCCTTGTTTGGACTTTTTAATTTCCGATGTATTCTTTTATTTTCTGGGATGTAATAATTTGTAATAAACTCTTGGGGATGACTAGTGAAAAAGGGAGGGATAACTATGTATGCAAAGGGTAGATATCCTACCTATAGGTACTTTCTGAATTTCTGCACTCTCATATAGATATCCTGCCTATAGGTACTTTCTGAATTTCTGCACTCTCATATAGATATCCTGCCTATAGGTTATTTCTGAATTTCTGCATTCTCTTATATAGATACCATGTCTGTAGGAATTCTGCATTCTCTCTTATAGATGCCATGTCTGTAGGAATTCTGCATTTCTCATATAGATACCATGTTTGTAGGAATTCTGCATTCTCTCATATAGATACCATGTCTATAATTACCTGGAAATCTGAATCCTGCATATGCATATAGAAAATATGCCTACAGTTCTTTTTGAATCTTACATATACATTCTTCATTAGGCAATCACGTTTATAGGTCTTAAATTATCAACTGCAATTAGATATCATATTCATAGGCTTTAAACAAAAGTTCAGCACCTAATGTCATGGTTATAGGTTTTCTGCATTTTACTATGTCCATAAAAGTGTTTAAAAATCAACAACGCACAGAAAGCATGCCTATGGGAATTATTAATCAAGTATGAATCGCTTCACTCGCTTATAAGTCTAAAACCAGTAATAATGACGTACCATCAGTTGTAGAACTTATGATCTCTCGCTAAAACTTGCCTTTCTTTAATAACTAACAACTTTTTCTCAAATCAGTATGTATTCAATTTACTTCATTGTTTCTGAAATCAGTAGATATCATGCCTATAGGACCCTCGTCCAACTCTTAGGCAAACCATAGGGTAAACTTTATAAACTGAATCAGATTTTATTAGCTACAACCAGCAGGCAGGCCTGATTTGGGCTTCTTATCTAAACTATGTAACAAATCAGTCTTCCTCAACCTTTAAGTTTTAATCAAACCATAAACAGTATGTGCAAGACATGCTAAATTATGTGCTTCTCTGTCAAAGGAGGTATATCTGAGCCTTTTACTTGTTATGTGCTTCCCCAACTTGCTATATGTGTTTTTTGTATGTCGCCTTAGAGTTTTTGCCTTTGAAACTATAAACAAGCCTAATATCCCTTCTCTTTAGGATTAGTAGTCCTAAATGCCTCCGGGACTGATAGGATTGGGGCGGGTAATAGCATGCAATAAGTAAACGAGACCATTCCGCGCTTTAATACCTTAACGGGGTGGGAAAGGGTAGATATGGATATGATGACCACGCGATAACATCACGTGTAGCCCCTCATTGAGGAGTGAATACCAGATGTTGTGTGGGGTGATCCATATTATTTATAAACCTAGGACCCCCTTCCCTTTGTTTCTTTGCTTCATCTCAAAATTTCAAACTATTTCTTTAAGAAAAATCAGCTTTCTTTTGGTTCTTTCTAACTTTGTTTATTTGTAACCATTATGTGAAAATCGCCTCTTACTTGAAGTCTTTATTTGCCTATGTGTTATTTGCGCTTAAGTTCACAACAATAGTCTGGCCGGGAACCACACTAGTGAATCCTGAGGGGTGCCTAACACCTTCCCCTCGGGATAATTTCAAGCCCTTACCCAATCTCTGGTTACTCAAATCAAACCCTTCTTTGTGTCCTAATGCACTTTAATAATTAGGTGGCGAATCTTCAATTCAAACCCAATTCCCAAAAGGAAACGAGTTGTCCTCCCAAATGTCAAACCCGATTTTGCGAGAAAAAGGGGGCGCGACAGCATGGCGACTCTGTTGGGGACTTCTTTCAGGCTTTTACCATTTCAGGCTATTATTGTGACTTTACGCTTCTTTATATGTCTTTATTTGCTTAATGCCTTCAAGTATTTAATTCCTTCTTCTACTACAAAACTAACTTGTCTTTTTGTTCCTTTCCCTCATTTCTTTTACTGTTTTCCTTTACTGCCTCCCTTTATTACTGTTTTAAATTACTGTAATTATTGCTTTATGAACGTGCAAATATGTGACAACTTGTTTAAATTTTTGCAACTGCATGTTTTCAACTTCATATTCCACTCGTGCCAAATAAAATACCATAGCAACGCTTATAATGAGTGGTTGCGCTCTTCCGATATTATCACCCCCTAAATCCAGCAAAGGCATATTAGCGGTAAAACCAGTTGATCAACGGTGTAGTCGACGGTTCCGCGCCTTTCCCTCTTGAGTTGTCCGCTTAAGGGTACCAGTCTAAAACCCCATAGAAACCCTTTCTATTTAAATTGCGCATGCATCATGGTCAAACCTAGCCGAGTCAGTTATGTTGTCCGTATAATGACTATTTAAGATAGCCTTGTCCAAAGTCCACCGGGTTTCCTAAAACCCAAACGGACACTACCATGTTTGTGCATTTATTTGGAGAACTGAATGCTTTTATGCCAATTATTGATATTTAATAGTCGAGTCTGGTGGGGGTAAGGGCCTAACCCTTTTGTTTTGCAGAAACATGAGGCACGAAGTCCCCAGATTTGGCATGGTTACCAACATCCACCCAAAATTGCTAAGCTGGTGGGAGGATCTTCATTCCGGTGATCAGACTCTTTTCCAGAAATACCTAGGAAATCTACCTTCTCTCCTGGAAATCCAACCCAACAACAAAATCATAGAAGCTGCTACTCTATTATGGGATTGTGATAGGTGTGTGTTCCGCTTCGGAGACGTTGAGATGACACCCCTGCTCGAGGAAATAGGAGGACTGGCTGGTATACCGTGGGAAACTCCGGGTTTGTTAATGCCGGAAAACCGCAAGGGTAGAGGTTTTCTCAAAATGATGGGTTTAAAGAAGAATCCAGACTTGACATGCTTGAAAGAGTCGTACATTCCCTTTGACTATTTGTACGAAAGGTACGGTCATAGCAAATCTTACCGTACTTATCCTGATGAGTTCGCCCTTACATCATTAGGACATATCCACCGAAGGGTCTTTGTCTTTATGTTCTGCTTCTTGGGGATGATAGTGTTTCCGATGAAGAAAGCAAGGATCCATACCAGGCTAGCTATGGTCACCAAAACTTTAATGTAGGGAATTGGTGGGCAACCATTTAGTATAGCGCCCATGATCATTGCAGAGATATACCGAGCCTTGGAGAAGTGTCAACAAGCGGCCAAACACTTCGAGGGCTGCAATTTGCTACTCCAGCTCTGGCTCATGAAGCATCTCCAAAAGGGTGAATAACCGACAAGAGATTCAACGTAGGGACTGGGATGATCATATAGCCTTCCATCAGCAGAGGCGGATGAATTACATGCCCAACATGTTCGCTTATACGGAAGATGCCAAAGGATGGGTAGAACTGTTTAAAAATCTAAAGGAAGACCAAGTACAATGGATGTTCGAGTGGTTCCCTACTGAAGAATCCATCGCCCGATCCCGGGATGCACCATTTTTGATACTGATTGGTCTGAGGGGACCTACCTTTATGTCCCTCTCTGAGTTTTGAGACAGGCTGGTAGGAAGCAGGTCATACCAAGGGTCCACAAGAGGAGTCACTTCCGGGCCAAATTTCAGGATGATGATAGCCCTTGCAAGTGCCAAGCTCAGCATATGTGGCACTGCAAACTCGTCCTAGGAAGGGATAGCATCGAGCCAGACAGATACCATGCTGGTTGTACCCCATACTATTCAGGCTGGCTGGAGGATAGTCACAATGGTCTGGGTCAACCGGGTTTGTTCGAGGTCACAGGATCATCGATGAAAAGGCTGAAGCACAGGTCAAGTACAACCAACTGCGCAAGAGGATTCGGGAATATGAAAGTGAGCACCGTGAAATACAAGAAGCCAACCAAAGGCTGATTGAAGAGTGGAAAGACATGGCTGTCAGTGCCAATAAGTGACTGGTATACTTGGAGCGGGGTTTAGTTGAGCTGGAAAGGAAATTTCTTAAAAGGATCGAGGATTGCCAGAATGCCGAAGGAAATGAGAGCGGGCACCTAGACAGAGCCTACCTGTTGCTGGGACTTCGCGAGCTGGTGAAGCTGTTCGATGGAGCCAAAGATGCCGAGTCTGGGGAAGGTCTTTCTGGGACCAAATAGATAGGAGTTTTCATTTCAGCTTTATAAAATGTAATTAGGCCTATGGCCACTAGTGACATTTTTATTTCCTGTTATTTAGTGTCGTTTTGGGATTCGTCTACTTTTATTCATAAAATGAGGCATTTAGCATTCTAAGTTCTCCAAATCAACTTGTCGCTAGGCCTACCTCGGGAACAAAAAGGTTCCCCAAATTAGGACATGCTTTATTTTCCGTACTATGTGTTTAAATATTGCAACATTTTTTTATAATCCTCACTGACTTGTTACCCTTTTGTTTTTACTTTTGTTTATTCCCCTCCCCAAAGGTTAGTTCGTGAACTCTGGCAACATCATCATATTTTACGAGATCCAAGGGCCCTCCACCTACTCCTCCTCTCAGTCCTGTCAAGCACAAGAACAAAGGGAAAATGGAAGATTTGAACAATGCCAGAAAGGAGAACTTAACTGAACGGGTAGAGGTCACCCATGGTCACGGTACTCTGGTCCCCAAGGAAAATGCATCCCAACTAGAACAAAAACTGTTGAAGTTTCAAAAAGAACTTGATCAAGTCTGGAATCTGGCAAATCTGTCATTTTCCCTCACTACTCCAGAGTTTACTTTCCCAAATACTCAGAATCCTGTACCTCCACAAAATATCCCAAAGCAACAAAACCACCCCATTCCTCACCACCACTGCAATACCTGTCACACCTCAAATAACAACCCACTGCTCATCCCAAAATTCCAGAACTCCACAAATGACCACTGCCGACATAATACCCCCATCTACGTGGAGACCGTGCTGCACTCCACCCAGCCCATTTCAAGCACACCCGAGTCCGATGATAAGGACTTGCTCATTAGAAACCTAGCTGAAGAGCTTAAGAAGCTGACTAGCCGAATTCAGGGCGTCGAAGGAAGTAAAGGGATTGAAGGGTTGAACTACGAAGATCTTTGCATGCAACCCGATGTCGAACTGCCCGAGGGGTACAAACCTCCTAAGTTCGAGATGTTTGATGGTACGGGGGATCCGAGAGTTCATTTGAGAACATACTGTGACAAGCTGGTCGGAGTAGGGAGAGACGAGAAAATCCGCAAGAAGCTTTTCATGAGGAGCTTGAACGGAGATGCCTCATCTTGGTACATTAGCCAAGATCTGAAGAAGTGGTCAAACTAGGTAAGCATGGCGTTTGATTTTATGGACAGATTCAGGTTCAACACAGAGAATGCACCAGATGTGTTCTATATTCAAAATTTGAAGAAAAAACCGATAGAAACATTCCGTGAGTATGCTACTCGATCGAGGTCAGAAGCTGCTAAGGTTAGGCCTGCTTTGGAAGAAGAGCAAATGAACAAATTCTTTGTTCGGGCCCAAGACCCACAGTATTATGAGAGGTTGATGATGATCGAAGGCCACAAATTTTTTGACATTATCAAGCTGGGAGAAAGAATCGAAGAAGGCATCAAAAGCGGTATGGTTATGAATTTTGAAGCCTTGCAAGCTACCAATAAGGCTTTACAGTCTGGTGGTACGTCCAAGAAAAGGGACGTAGGTGCTGTAATGGTTGTACAGAGGACCAAATCCCCTATCAAATACCAAACCTATCTAATGCTTCCACTCACATATCAACCTACTCCAAACTTCCAAGCGCCCTCACCCTCTTACCAAACTCCACCACCCACTTATCAATCATCTCCACCTCCTACATATCAACCTACCTTACCAAGGCACATGTCTACCAAGCCTACAATTCTCAACCATCCCACTATCAATCACCTTCCACACGTCAAAACTTCCCTAGACCTCGACCAAATTTTGACCGCAGGCCTCCCAAATAGTATACCGCCATTGCTGAACCAATTGACCAGCTGTACGAAAGGCTCAAAGCTACTGGTTATGTCACCCCTATCCCTGCTATAACCCCTGAAAACCCTTCTCAGTGGGTCAATCCAAATAAATCCTGTGCATACCATTCCGGCATGAAAGGACATACCATTGATGAATGCCGCTCTCTGAAAGATAAGATTCAGACTTTGATCGATAACAAGATCATTGTAGCAAAGGAGCCTGCTCCGAATGTCCGCAATAACCCTCTGCTAGACCACAAGAGCGGAGGTGTTCACATGATTGAAATAGAGGATGATTGGGACCCCAAGGGATCAATCGGTTTAATCACAGAAGGCGACGATCCAACGAAGCTAGTAGTCACCCTTAATCCGATTGTAGTCTAGATTCAACCTTCTGGGGACGCCGAAGTAAATATGTCCATGCCACTTGAGTTTGAAGCACCATCCTCTGCAAAGATGCCAACACCGATTGAGGTCGAATTTATGTCACTAGCAAATACACCTACACACTTCGAAGTTGCAGTTTTACCGCCTAAGGTGCATGCTCCGTTCGGAGTAAAGATAGCCACGCCAATTGCGGTGGCAATGTCGGCCGTAACACCATTCCATACGAATGCCATACCTTGGGACTACACAGCCGAGGCAAGAAGAAAAGGGAAGGCCAAGTTCGGAGAAGCCGTTGCGGCACAGGGTATGACAAGAACCAGTAGGGTTTATACCCCGGAGCATTTGGCCGAGTCGAGTAAGCAAGCCTCTGGTCGGCCAACCATCACTGAAACCGGGCCCGATGATCTTTGGAGAAAGATACAAGCCAAGGAATACTTGGTCATTGATCAGCTGAACAAAACGGCGGCACAAATCTCTATCCTAGCTTTGCTACAAAATTCCGATGCACATAAGAATGCCTTGTTAAAGGTGCTGAGTGAGGCATATGTACCGAGCAATATCACCGGAGGAGAGATGGCAAATATGGTAGGATAGGTATTGGAAAGTCAACAAGATCACTTTTTATGAAGATGAGTTGCCACCAGAAGGTTTGAGTCACAACAAGGCGTTGCATATCACCGTGCAATGTGAAGGTTATTTTATCACAAGAATGCTGATTGATGGAGGGTCCAGTCTCAACATTTGTTCGTTGGTAACACTCAGGACATTGGGAAAAGGGCTGCGTGAGATCAAGTACGGGGCCATCAACGTCAAAGCTTTCGACGGTTCCCAAAGGTCCACTATTGGGGAAATTAGCTTGTGTTTGCAAATGAGGCCTACTTGGTTTGATGTTGATTTTCAAGTGATAGACGTGCCGGCATCTTACAATTTGTTGTTGGGACGACCATGGATTCATGCTGCGGGGGCCGTAGCATCCACGCTACATCAGGGAGTGAAGTTTGAGTGGAACCACCAAGAGGTGATCATCCACGGCGACGGTAACAATCCCATATACAGTCGCCAGACCATCCTAGTAATCGAGGGCAGAAGAAAGATAGGCGGGGAAACTTACCACCACATCGAGCGAGTCAACGCCGTTGATAATGACAAATGGTGGGACAACAAAATTGAAAGCATATTGAACTGGAGCGGATATGAACCTGGCAAGGGACTTGGAAAGAATCTCCAAGGAATCGCTAAGCCCATAAAACTAAAGAAACATGGCACCACCTTCGGTCTGGGATATGAGTATACTTGGAAGGAATTCAACGACTGGTCGCCACCATGGCGTGGTCCCTACTACCCATTGGAGCAGCCAATACCATGCTTGGAGCAGACTTTCCAACCGGCCGAAGTTATCTACGGGTCAGAAGAAGAAGAAGCACTGGCAGCAGTGAGGAATTTGTTCCTGGAAGACGATGACATGGATTGTTGTGTCGTTTTCGAGGAGGAGGGGGAGGAAGGCCCTTCCATACAAGCTGTAAGCAGAGGAGCATGCCTCAATAACTGGACTATTAGAACCACCAAAGCCCGGGGAGCCTCGGGGTAGCAAGGCTGAACAAGCATCATGCACTATCTTTTATTTTACTAGTTAACTTTCGTTTCGTATTTTAATTTCGCAAAAGAGCTCCAATGTTCAAAAACAGTTATGGAATTTATCAAAGCATTTCGGGTTCCTTATAAATCTTACTCTTATTATTTTATCTCATTACTTTATTTATACAACATTACTATTACTTATCTTGATGAACCAATGACTGTGACATGCAATGAGACAACACAACAAACGGACATAGATTCAGAAGAAGATGATATACCAGAAGAGATTGTTAAGGAAGTTGAGAATTTTGAGAACAGACCTAAGTCCAATTTGGACGAGACTGAGATTGTTAACCTGGGAGATGCAGAAAAATGTCAAAGAAACACGAATCAGCATTCATTTGTCACCATCAGAAAAGGAAGAATACACAAAATTCCTAAAGGAGTACGAGGACATATTCGCCTGGTCGTACGATGACATGACTGGTCTGAGTACATCTATTGTGGCACACAAACTACCAACTGATCCGACATGTCCACCGTTAAAGCAGAAGCTCAGAAAATGAGTCTAAAAATCAAGGAAGAAGTCACTAAGCAGGTCAAAGCTAAGGTTCTCAGGGTAGTAGAATATCCAACACGGTTAGCCAATATTGTGCCAGTACCGAAGAAGGATGGGAAGGTCAGAGTCAGTGTCGACTACCGAGATCTCAACCACGCGAGTCCAAAAGATGACTTCCCCTTGCCAAACATACACATCCTGATTGACAATTGCGCCAAGCACGAGTTGCAATCATTTGTAGATTCTTTCGCTGGGTATCATCAGATCTGGATGGACGAAGAAGATACTGAGAAAACGGCTTTCATTATGCCGTGGGGGATGTGCGTGGGGGATGTACTTCTGTAAAATGATGCCATTCGGGTTAAAGAATGCCGGGGCCACCTACATGAGGGCCATGACTACCATTTTCCATGATATGATACACAAGGAGATCGAAGTATATGTAGATGATGTCATTATCAAGTCCAAGAAAGCCATTGATCACATGGAAGATTTGAGGAAGTTCTTCAATAGACTGAGAAGGTACAACCTGAAACTGAATCCCGCAAAATGTGCATTCGGGGTTCCTGCCGGAAAACTACTTGGGTTCATTGTAAGTCGCCGAGGAATAGAACTGGATCCATCAAAGGTCAAAGCTATTCAAGAGTTGCCACCGCTAAAGAACAAGAAGGACGTAATGAGTTTCTTGGGGAGACTCAACTGCATCAGCTGGTTTATAGCTCAATCTACAGTTATCTGCGAGCCAATCTTTACGATGTTGAAGAAGGACGCCGCTACCAAATGGACTGATGACTGCCAAAAGGCCTTCGACAGAATCAAGGAGTACCGGTCAACACTACCAGTTTTGGTCCAGCCCGAGCCAGGTAGACCTCTATTACTCTACCTTGCAGTATTGGATGGAACATTCGGTTGTGTTCTGGGGCAACATGACGAAACGGGGAGGAAAGAGCAGGCCATCTATTATCTCAGTAAGAAGTTCACCCCGTACGAAGCCCAGTATTCTCTGTTAGAGCACCTGTTGTGCTTTGACTTGGGTAGCTTAGAAGTTGAGGCACTACTTCTGTGCCTATACCACATATCTCATATCAAGGATGGATCCTTTGAAGTACATCTTTCAGAAGCCCATGCCTACCGGCAAGATATCTAAGTGGCAAATCCTGTTGAGTGAATTTGACATTGTCTAGTAACTCAGAAAGCAATCAAAGGACAAGCATTGGCAGATCACCTTGCCGAGAATCCTGTGGACGGAGAATACGAACCCCTAAAGACGTATTTTCCTGACGAATAGGTATCATTAATAGGAGAGGATATTGCAGAATCCTATGATGGTTGGAGAATGTTTTTCGATGGAGCAGCAAATTTCAAAGGAGTTGGCATAGGAGTAGTCCTAGTGTCAGAAACCGGTCAGCATTATTCGGTGTCTGCCAAACTCAGGTTCCCGTGCACCAACAACATGGCCGAATACGAAGCCTGCATCTTAGGGCTCAAGTTGGCCATTGACATGAACATCCAAGAGTTGCTAGTAATTGGGGATTCGGACTTGCTTATACATCAGGTCCGAAAAGAATGGGCAACAAAGAACTCTAAGATACTCCCTTATCTGCATCATGTACAGGAGTTGAGAAAGAGGTTCACAAAGACAGAGTTCCAGCATGTTCCCAGAGTCCAGAATGAGTTTGCCGATGCGTTGGCTACCCTATCATCCATGATACAGCATCCAGATAAGAACTTCATTGATCCTATTCCCGTGAAGATCTATGATCAGCCAACTTACTGTGCTTATGTCGAAGAAGAAGCAGATGGAAAACCTTGGTTTCATGATATCCGGGAATATTTGGCAAAAGGAGAATACCCAGAACTTGAAAACACCACTCAGAAATGTAAACTCCGAAGATTGTCTAACAACTTCTTTCACAGCGGAGGAATCCTGTGTAGGAGGACTATGGATTTGGGATTACTAAGGTGTGCTGATGCGAAGGAAGCATCTAAACTACTAGGAGAAATCCATGATGGGACCTGCGGCCCACATATGAATGGTTTTGTCTTAGACAAAAAGATACTCCGAGCCGGTTACTTTTGGATGACTATGGAAACAGACTGCATCCATTACGTCCGGAAATGCCACTGCTGCCAGACATATGTAGACATGATCAAGGTACCCCAAACGAGCTTAATGCAACAAGCTCACCATGGTCGTTCGCCGCCTGGGGAATGGATGTTATCGGACCAATCGAACCTGCCGCATCAAACGGGCACAGGTTCATCCTAGTAGCAATTGATTATTTCACCAAATGGGTCGAAGCAGCATCTTACATAGCAGTGACCAAGAAAGTCGTGGCAGACTTTGTCCTCGACCACATCATTTGTCGATTCGGAATTCAGAATCAATCATCACTGATAATGGCTCCAACCTCAATAGTGACTTGATGAGAGCTATATGTGAAACTTTCAAAATCAGACACAAGAATTCTACAGCCTATAGACCTCAAATGAACGGAGCCGTAGAAGCCGCCAATAAGAACATCAAGAAGATACTAAGGAAAATGATAGAGAAGCATAAGCAGTGGCACGAGAAGCTATCATTTGCTTTACTAGGGTACCGCACCACAATCTGCACATCAATTGGGGCAACCCCCTATATGCTGGTTTATGGTACAGAAGCAGTCATTCCCGCCGAGATCGAAATCCCTTCCTTAAGGATCATACAGGAAGCTGAGTTCGACGATGCAGAATGGGTGAAGAGTCGGTACGAGCAATTAGCCCTCATAGACGGAAAGAGGATGAATGCAGTTTGCCATGGTCAACTTTATCAGAATAGAATGTCCAGAGCCTTCAACAAAAGAGTCAAGCCGAGACAATTCACGCCGACGCAGCTGGTGTTGAAGAAAATTTTCCCACACCAGGATGAAGCCAAAGGGAAGTTCTCTCCCAACTGAGAGGGTCCATACATGGTTCACCGGGTTCTAACAGGAGGAGCCCTCATACTTGCAGAAATGGACGGAGAAGTTTGGCCAAAGCCGATCAATTCAGATGCAGTCAAGCGTTACTATGTGTAATCTTCATGCTTTCCTTTATGATGTGATTTGAACTACATCTGACCTGATTCCCATTTAAGAGGGGATACGTAGGCAGCCTTATGGGTTCGGTCACAATTCAATAAAATTTTCATTTTCCCCGCGATTGGAAACTGGGGCAGAATTTTGAGGAGGACCCTCAAAATTCCGAAGTAATTTCGGCCAATCATCACAAGCAACCGTCAGAAGCATTAATCCATTGAACTGGGGCAGAATTTTGAGGAGGACCCTCAAAATTCCGAAGCAAGAGAGGTTGCAATGTCCTGAACCACATCACAGTCGGCGGTTCATCTAAAAAACTATTTCTTAAATATGTAATTATGTCATACTTGTACAAACTCATGCATGTTTATTATCGAAATCGCTTTGTTCAGCAACGCTACCCCAATAATACATACCGTGTCACCGAATCAGAGCCGAGCAGGTCAAGCAAAGCCAGCGGGGATACGAACTAACCTCCCCCCTCTGCAAAACTCATTTTTCTTTGGATGCAGGCACTTGAGTTGCAAAATCATCAAATATATTATACACTCAGCAATATAACTCTCAGGGCCATCATACCCACAATATCCTCAGCAGCCACAATATCGCAATCAACCATCAACTATCAGCTAAGAAAACTTTATTACCATTCGCCTTTTTATTCTCTGCATTGCATAAGGCTACCATTCTGCCTTCCGAGACTAAGCACTGTCTCCATTTGCATCTCCTGCATTGCATAAGGCTACCATTCTGCCTTCCGAGACTAAGCACTGTCTCCATCTGCATCTCCTGCATTGCATAAGGCTACCATTCTACCTTCCGAGACTAAGCACTGTCTCCATCTACATCTCCTGCATTGCATAAGGCTACTATTCTGCCTTCCGAGACTAAGAACTGTCTCCATCTGCATTTCCTGCATTGCATAAGGCTACCATTCTGCCTTCCAAGGTTAAGCTCTATCTCCATCTGCATGGCTGAAAGATCGCCGCTTTATTTACAATTGCATGGCTGAAAGATCGACACCTTCTGTATTCGCATGGCTGAAAGATCGCCACCTTATTCATACTTGCATGGCTGAAAGATCGCCGCTTTATTTATGCTTGCATGGCTGAAAGATTGCCACCTCCTGCATCGCATAGGTTGAGATATTGCCATTTTACTTACATCTGCATCGGCTGAAAGATCGCCACCTTTTGCATCTCATGGGCTGAAAGATCGCCAAATTGTCCAAAGGCGTCATTGTTCAGAGGCACCATTTTCATAGCCCGAGAATGACATGCCGTGGCCTGAGGACCCCTCCTTTTATCTTTTGCATATCCTTATTCAAAGGCATCGTAGTTCGGAGGCATCATTCTCATAGCCCGAGAGCATCATTTTATGGCCTGCGAATCCTTTATCATACTCCCATGGCCCAGGACATCATGGTCCAAGGACCTCATCCTAACTGTCCAAAGACAACATTCATGGTCTGACGGGAACTTGCATCATGTTTAAATTTACGCACAATATATTGTCTATTTGCAGGTAAACAGGCGAGCAGCGACCGTCTCAGTAGGAGCAATCCCGCTCCAGTTCCCGCAGCCCTATTAGACCTTAATCGTTCATCCCATTGCGTCCGTTCTTGAAAAACCTCCATCGGCATACTCCGCCTATAGATCCCGAACTACATATGGCCTGATTCCGGTAATACCAGGGATACGTAGGCAGCTTAGAAGCCAGGGCATGGCCAAGCCTCTTTTAGCCGTTTCATCCGGTCAAAATCGGTCATCATATCTTTACCCGACAACTCTTTTATCCTTCCCGGGTAAAGAGGGGCAGCTGTTGATACCCAATTTTCCCCTGTATTTTTAAATATGCAAAATGCCCTCAAAATGCTCTCAAAATGCCCTGAATGATCAACGGTCCCCGTTTAATCTACCTAAATTAAACCAAACGACCCCCCAATACCCCTCATTTTTCCCTCACTCGTCTCTATCTCTCTAACCTCTGGTTCTCTCTAGAACCTTCCCCATCCCCTCCTCTCCGATGAATTCTGTTCATCTTCTCCGGTCACCCTCCAACCTAGATCTATGGTGGTTTCACCACCCACCAAGCCACCTATGGCTCCTCACGTTTGGTTAACTGAAGCTCCACGACTCGACCATGAAGGGTTATGTCCAGACCTCTGTCGATTCGAGTTCCACGGCCATCTCCGGCCCCGTTCCGGCAAGCTATGTCTATTTCGAAGCCTGGTCTCAACTCCTTTTGCTTAGATCGAAGCCTTTCTCGTCGTTTAGGTTCCTTTGAAAACCCTAGTTTTGAGATTTTTCTGATCTCTTTAGATCCGTTCCATATCCATGCTTTCCTTAAGATTTTAAACGATTTTTCTGGCTTTTCTTTCAAAAACTACTTTCAAAACCATTTCTTTTCCGATCTAGGGTTTTTCTGAAAGTATTTAAATGTTTCTCTAACTTTCTTTTTGTGTGTATTTGCCTCTATTGTGTTCTTGTATTTTCTTCTACCATGTTCGTGTATGCTCCTTCTACTGTATTTTCTTATACTGTATTCTTGCATGCTTTTTCTACTGTATTTTCCTCTACTGTGTTCTTGTGTGTTTCTCCTACTGTATCTTCCTTTACTATGTTCTTAAGTGTTTCTTATTAAGTTCCACCTACTGAGTTCTGGTTAAGCTTCTTCTAAAAAACGTCTTAATGTGCTTCTCCCACTGTTCTTATCAATTTTCCCATTATGTTTCGAATTAGTTTCTTCTACTCTATTTTCTTTAAGCTCTTCTACTGTGTTCTGCATGTTACTTTTCTATCATGTTTCTCATAAGTTTCTGTTGCTGAAAGAAACGCGTTAGAAGTTTCAGTTCTTTTATGAGACCTCTGAACCTGTTTCAATTTAATTACTTGCCCTCTCATCTTTGCACTCGATTAATGGTGGAAACCCTAGAATTTGGGGGTTCTTCCAAGTTTGGCTATGTGATTTGCCTGGACTAGGGTTTTATTTCAAAACCCCCAACTCTTTCAGACCAATTTCGAGTCTCTGAACTGAGTTGGGACATCCTTGTCTTTCATACGACTCTGACTTTTGCTAAACTCTTCTAAACTCTTTTACACTGGATTTTTCTACTGATTTTACAATGACACGACATCTTCTTTCAACTCAACATGTTTGTACGCTCTTTATATGTGATGAACTTCCCTCTAAAATGGCTTTCGAATTTGTGATTAGTTCAGACTCCCCTCTGAATAGGTCTGATTGATTTTCTTTCCTTGTTTGCTGATTTTCCCCGTGACTCGACTTAAGTTAAAAACCTTTCCCAGCTTTTCTGACTTGGTTCATTCATACAAAATCTCTGACCTCTGATTTACTGGCTACTAATTGATTTTCTTACCTTAATTGTACAACCGCGTATTTCAAAATTCTGTACTTAAAATAAAACTTCTATGTATTTATCCCTAATTGCCTACTTTGCACAAAGTGCTTATTTAAGTTCTTTCCTCAAATAGTTTATACCCGTTTCTGAATTCCTTAATTAAAGGAAGTCTTGTGTGTGATTGATTCTTAATTGATATTCAGTTCCTTAACTGCTTTCTTGCCTTATTTCTGCCTGATTTTCACACTATAAAGGCACGACCGTTTCACAAACTCAAGACAATTCACAATCCTTCTGAACTCATACTCACACACAATAGTGTTCTCTCTTCTTGTCTGCACTGTGGCCTGTTTAAAGACCTACTACTTTTCTTTATTTAATTCTTTGAAACCGGTATGTCCTGATTTAAGCTTGAGCATCACAACAATGTGTTTCTTTACAACTTGTGTATCCATGTCTACTTACTGTTTCTGTAGAGTTCAATATTTAAATTAGTATGGTGACCTCTTTCTGTTTGTTTCTGCTATGAATCCCTACTCCCTACCCCCTTATGTGTTTGAGCTATGGTTTAAGACATGTCAATATATAAGTTATTGTCCATGAATTAAAATTGGATCCTTTAGGATCTCAGCCTCTAAACAATGTGTTCTAACAGGCTTATGGGCATACTAGCACTCCCTATTGCTGGGTATGCCCACAGCCTGCTCTTGCCTCTTTCAAATTCCCTGTTTCCCCTATACCCTTATGTGTATTTGTTTGTAACTGTTTCTCCTTCCCTTTCCCCCTTTCAGTACTCTATTTCCGCACTTGCACTCTCTCTTAATCCCTAAGTTCTGCCCCCCTCTTGTGAGCCTTGCCTTGGGACCTTGAGTTCCCTCTGAACTTGGACACTTGAGGGCTGGCCCTTCTACACTGCACTATGTCTTAATCTGGTGATACTTTTGGGTGTGAGCACTGCCCGGGGTCCATATGAGACTCTTAAGGAACTCTGACACATCCAAATGGGAGAAAGGCTTTGGATCATGATCTCATTGGAGTTGGTTTACTTCATATTTCAGACAGGAAGTCTGAATAAGGCTCTCCTTGGTTGTACTTTTTAATTTTTGATGTATTCTTTTATTTTTCTGGGCTGTAATAATTTGTAATAAACTCTTGGGGATGGCTAGTGAAAAAGGGAGGGATAACTATATTTTTGAATTTCTGCACTCTCATATAGATATCCTGCCTATAGGTACTTTCTGAATTTCTGCACTCTCATATAGATATCCTGCATATAGGTACTTTATGAATTTCTGCACTCTCATATAGATATCCTGCCTATAGGTTATTTCTGAATTTCTGCATTCTCTCATATAGATACCATGTCTGTAGGAATTCTGCATTCTCTCATATAGATGCCATGTTTGTAGGAATTCTGAATTTCTCATATAGATACCATGTCTGTAGGAATTCTGCATTCTCTCATATAGATACCATGTTTATAATTACCTGGAAATCTGAATCCTGCATATGCATATAGAAAATATGCCTATAGGTCTTCTGAATCTTACATATACATTCTTCATTAGGCAATCATGTTTATAGGTATTAAATTATCAACTGTAATTAGATATCATGTTCATAGGCTTTAACCAAAAGTTCAACACCTATATGTCATGGTTATAGGTTTTCAACATTTTTCTATGTCCATAAAAGTGTTTAAAAATCAACAACGCACAGAAAGCATGCCTATAGGAACTATTCATCAAGTATGAATCGCTTCACTCGCTTATAAGTCTAAAACCAGTAATAATGACGTACCATCAGTTACAGAACTTATGATCTCTCGCTAAAACTTGCCTTTCATTAATAACTGACAACTTTTTCTCAAATCAGTATGTATTTAGTTTACTTCATTATTTCTGAAATCAGTAGATATCATGCCTATAGGACCCTCGTCCAACACTTAGGCAAATCATAGGGTAATCTTTATAAACTGAATCAGATTTTATTAGCTACAACCAGCTGGCAGGCCTGATTCGGGCTTCTTATCTGAACTATGTAACAAATCAGTCTGCCTTAACCTTTAAGTTTTAATCAGACCCTAAACAGTATGTGCAAGACATGCTAAATTATGTGCTTCTCTGTCAAAGGAGGTATATCTGAGCCTTTTACTTGTTATGTGCTTCCACAACTTGCTATGCGTGTTTTTTGTATGTCGCCTTAGAGTTTTTTCCTTTGAGACTATAAACAAGCCTAATATCCCTTCCCTTTAGGATTAGTAGTCCTAAATGCCTCTGGGACTGATAGGATTGGGGCGGGTAATAACATGCAATAAGTAAACGAGACCATTCCGCGCTTTAATACCTTAACGGGGTGGGAAATGGTAGATATGGATATGATGACCACGCGATAACATCACGTGTAGCCCCTCACTAAGGAGTGATTACCGGATGTTGTGTGGGGTGATCCATATTATTTATAAACCTAGGACCCCCTTACCTTTGTTTCTTTGTTTCTTTGCTTCATCTCAAAATTTCAAACTATTTCTTTAAGAAAAATCAGCTTTCTTTTGGTTCTTTCTAACTTTGTTTATTTGTAACCATTATGTGAAAATCCCCTCTTACTTGAAGTCTTTATTTGCCTATGTGTTATTTGCGCTTAAGTTCACAATAATAGTCTGGCGGAACCACACTAGTGGATCCTGAGGGGGGCCTAACACCTTCCCCTCGGGATAATTTCAAGCCCTTACCCAATCTCTGGTTACTCAAATCAAACCCTTCTTAGTGTCCTAATGCACTTTAATCATTAGGTGGCGACTCTTGAATTCAAACCCAATTCCCAAAGGGAACGAGTTATCCTCCCAAATATCATAAACCCGATTTCGCGAGAAAAAGGGGCACGACACGGGCTGTATGCAAAGACCTTCGTAGTTTAGCCCCTCGATTCCCTTACTACCTTCAACGCCCTGAATTCTGCTAGTCAACTTCTTAAGTTCTTCAGCCAGGTTCTTGATAAGAAAATCTTTATCATCAGACTTGGGTGTGTTTTAGATGGGTGGGGTGGAGTGCGGCACAGTCTCCACGTAAATCGGGGTGTTATGGTGGGTGTGGCAGTGATCATTTGTGGAATTTTGTGGTTCTGGGATGAGCAGCGAGGTATCAAGTATGGCAGGTGTTGTAGTGGTGGTGAGGAGCGGTGTGGTTCTGTTGCTTTGGGAGACTCTGTGGAGTGTGGGGTTCTAAGCATTTGGGAAGTTGATATCTGGAGTAGTGAGGGAAAATGATAGATTCGCCAAATTTCGGACTTGATCAAGTTCTTCCTGAAATTTCAGCAGCTTTTGCTCTAGTTGGGAGGCATCCTCCTTGGGAACCAAATTACCATGACCGTGAGTGACCTCTACCCGTTCAATTGAGTTTTCCTTTCTGTCGTTGTTCAAATCTTCTATATTTCCTTTGTTCTTGTTTTGACGGGACTGAGAGGAGGAGTGGGTGGAGGGCCCTTGGATCTTGTGGAATAGGATGATGTTGCCAGAGTGCTCGAACTAACCTTTGGGGAGGGGAATAATAAAAACAAAAATAAAACAAAAAGGTAACCAAGTTAGTGAGGTTCATGGAAACTCGATGCAATATTTAAACACATAATGCGGGAATGTAAATCGTGTCCTAATTTGGGGACGTCTTTGTGCCTGAGGTAGGCCTAGCGACAAGTTGATTTGGAGAACTTGGAATGCTAAATGCCTCATTTTATTGATAGAAAATAAGACGAATCCCAAATCGACACTAAATAACAGGAAAAATAAAGTCACTAATAGCCATTGGCCTTATTACATTTTAAATAGCGAAAAGATAAAGTCCTATCTACTTGGTCCCTGAAGGACCCTCCCCAGACTCGGCATCCTTGGCTCCGTCGAACAACTTCCGCGAAGTCCCAGCAGCAGGTAGGCTCTGGCTAGATGTCTGCCTTCGTTACCCTTAGCATTCTGACAGTCTTCGACCCTTTTAAGAAATCTTCTTTCCAGCTCCACTATGCCTCGCTCCAGGTATCCTAGTCGCTTGTTGGCATTGACGGCCATGTCCTTCCATTCCTCAATTAACTTTTGATTGGCTTCTTGTATCTCACGGTGCTCACTTTCGCATTCCCGAATTCTCTTGCGTAGCTGATTGTACTTAACCTGTGCCTCGGCCTTTTCAAATATGATCCTGTGGCCTCGAACGAACCCAGATTGACCTAGACCATCATGATTATCCTCCAACCAGCCAGAATAGTAAAGAGTACAACCGGCATGGTATCGATCTGGTTCGATGGTATCCCTTCCCATGACGATCTTGCAGTGCCACATATGCTGAGCTTGGAACTTGTAAGGACTATCGTCAGCCCGGAAATGACTCATCTTGTCGACCCTGGGTACAACCTGCTTCCTACCAGCTTGCCTCATAACTCGAAGAGGGACGTAAGTGTACGTTCCTCTCAGACCGATTAATATCAGAAAAGGTGCGTCTCAGGATCGGGCGATGAATTCTTCAGTTGGAAACCATTCGAACATCCATTGTACTTGCCCCTCGGTCAGATTATCAAATAGCTTGAACCATCCTTTGGCATCCTCTGGCTGAGCAAACATATCAAGGATATAATTCATTTGCTTTGGGTGATGGAAAGCGATATGATCGTCCCAGTCCCTTCGTTGAATCTCTTGTCGGTATTCACCCTTTTGTAGATGCTCCATGAGCCACAACTAAAGTAGTAAATTGCAACCCTCGAAGTGACTAGCTCCCCGTTGACATTTCTCTAGGGCTCGGTATATTTCTGCGACGATCATGGGCACAATGCTGAATGGTTGCCCTCCAATTCCTTCCATTAAGGTTTTGGTAACCATGGCTAGTCGGGTGTGGATTCTTGCCTTCTTTATTGGAAACACAATCAACCCCAGAAAACAGAACATGAATACAAAGACACTTCGATGGATATGGCCCAATGAGGTAATGGCAAACGCATCAGGATAGGTACGGTAGGATTTGTTGTGACCGTACCTCTCGTACAAATAGTCAATGGGGATATAGGATTCTTTGAGGCATGTCAGTTATGGATTCTTCTTCAGACCCATCATCTTGAGGAAACCCCTGCCCTTGCGATTCTCAGGCATCAATAAACCTGGATTCTCCCATACTAAGCCGGCTAATCCTCCTATTTCTTCTAGCAAAGGCGTCATTTCAATCTCCCCGAAGCGGAAGACGGACCTCTCAAAATTCCAAAAGAGAGTAGCGGCTTCAATGATCTTGTTGTTGGGTTGGATTTCCAGGAAGGATGGTAGATTCCCTAGATATTTTCGGACAAGAGTCTGGTCACTGGAATGAAGATCTTTCCACCAGCTTAGCAGTCTCGGGTGGATGTTGGTAACCATGCCGAATCTGGGGATTTCGTGCCTCATCATCTGCAAGAAAATAAGGTTAGGCCCTTTCCCCCACCAGACTCAACTATTTAACATCAATAATTGGCATAAAGGCATTTAGTTATCCAAATAAATGCATAGAACGTGATAATGTCCGTTTGGGCTTCAAGGGAACCCAGTGGACTTTGGACAAGGCTATCTTAAAGAGTCATTATGCGGACAACATAATTGACTCGGCTAGGTTTGACCATGATGCATGCACAGTTAAACAGAGTGAGGTTTCTATAAGGTTTTAAACTGGTACCCTTGAGCGGACAACTCAAGGGGGAAAGGCACGGAACCGTCGACTACACTGTTGATCGACTCGTTTTACCGCAAATATGCCGTTTCCGGATTTAGGGGGTGATAATATAGGAAGAGCGCAACAACTCATTATAAGCGTTGCTATGGTATTTGTTTGGCACAAGTGGAATATGATGTCGAGCATGATTATGCAATAATTAAAGGCATGTTGTCACATATTTGTACGTTAGAGAAAGCAGTAAATACAACAGTTTTCATGATTTAAGGCAGTACTAAAGGAAAGTAGTAAAGAAAAGAGAAAAAAAAAGGAGACAAGTCAGTTTTGCACTCGAAAAGAAAGTTGAATGCTTAAAAGAAATAAACAAATAATTGTGCATGAAGAAGCATAAATTCACAATAAGGTCTGAAATGGTAAAAGCCTTAAAAGATCCCCAGCAGAATCGCCATGCTGTCGCGCCCCCTTTTTCTCGCGAAATCGGGTTTATGACATTTGGGAGGACAACTCATTCCTTTTGGGAATTGGGTTTGATTTAAAGAGCCGCCACCTAATGATTAGAGTGAATTAGGACACCAAGGAGGTTTGATTGGAATAACCAGAGATTGGGTAAGGGCTTGAAATTATTCTAAGGGGAAGGTGTTGGGCACCCCTCAGAATCCACTAGTGTGGTTCCCGGCCAGACTATTATTGTGAATTTGGGTACAATTAGCATATAGACAAACATGGCTCAAATAAGAGGGGATTTTATCACATAAAGGTTTGAAAGTAAGCAAGGTTTGAAAGAACGATCAGAAAAGCTGATTTTTAAAAATAAAGAGTTAAAATGCTGAAAAGAAAGAAATAAAGAATAAAGGGAGGGGGGTCCTAGGTTTATTAATAATATGGATCACCCCACACAATGTCCGGTAATCACTCCTCAATGAGGGGCTACACGTGACATTATCACGTGGTCATCATATCCATATCTACCCTTCCCACCCCGTTAAGGTATTAAAGCGCAGAATGGTCTCGCTTACCTATTGCATGCTACTACCCGTCCCAATCCTATCAGTCCCGGGGGCATTTAGGACTACTAATCCTAAGGAGGTAGGGATGTTAGGCTTATTTGTGATTTTAAAGGGTAAAAGATTCTAAGGCGACATACAAAACATGTATAGCAAGTTGGGAGGAAAGCACATAACAAGCAAAGGCTCAAGTATCCCCCTTTAAATAGAAGAAGCACACAATTAGCATGACTTATACATACTAGTTAAGGTCAGATTAAATATTAAACATGCGAGAACTTAATGGTTGAGGCAGACTGATTTATTACATAATTCAGATAAGAAGCCCAAATCAGGCCTGCCTGCTGGTTGTAGTTAATAGAATAGATTCAGATTCAATTATTAGCCTAAGGCTTGCCTAAGTGTTAAGACGGGGTCCTATAGGCATGATATCTACTGAATTCAGAAATAGTAAAGTTTGAAATAAACCGTTTGAATGCATACTCGCTAAACTTGCTAAGTGGGAATCAGATTATTAAAAGAGAGGCCAGATTTAAAACAAAGTGATTATTAGATCTGCAACTGACAGTATCCTCATTACTGGTTTTATATCCATATGTGAATGAAGCGGCTCATATTCGATTAATAGTTCCTATAGGCATGCTTTCTAAATGTAGTTGATTTTAAACGTGGTGTAGAATGCAAAAGACTTGTTTTAAAACTTATGCACATGATATCTAGGTGCTGAATTGTTCGAAAACCTACGAACATGGTAGCTAAATGTAGAAATTGTTTGAAACTTATAGGCATGATTTCTAAATGCAGAATTTATTTTAAGAACCTATAGGCATGATTTCTATATGCAGAAATTGTTTTAAATCTATGAACATGATATCTAAATGCAGAAATGGTTTGAAACCTATGAACATGATATCTAAATGTAGAATTTATTTTAAGAAACTATAGGCATGATTTCTATATGCAGAAATTGTTTGAAAACCTATGAACATGATATCTAAATGCATAAATTGTTTGAAACCTATGAGCATGATATCTAAATGCATAAATTGTTTTAAGAACCTATAGGCATGATTTCTATATGCAGAAATTGTTTGAAACCTATGATCATGATATCTAAATGCAGAAATTGTTCGAAACCTATAGGCATGATTTCTACCCTTTTTGCATACATAGTTACCCACCCTTTTCACTAGCCATCCCCAAGAGTTTATTACAAATTATTACAGCCCAGATTAAAAAAAAAATACATCAGAAAAATATAAATAAAAGTACAACCAAGGAGACCCTGATTCAGACTTCAAGTCTGAAATATGAGGTAAACCAACTCCATGAGATCATGATCCAAAGCCTTTCTCCCACTTGAGTGTGTCAAAGTTCCCTAAGAGCCTCAAAGGGACTCTGGGCAATGCTCACACCCAAATGTATTATAAGATTGGGACAAATGCAGTGTGGAAGGGCCAGCCCTCAAGTGTCCAAGTTCAGAGGGAGCTCAAAGGGTCCCAAGGCAAGGCTCACAAGAGGGGGGCAGAACTTAAAGACTAAGAAAGTGTGCAAGTGCAGAATAGAGTGCTAAGAGGGAAAAGGAAGAGGGAATCAACTATAGATAAGCACACACAAGGGGGTTCAGGGGAATAGGGGAGGTTGGCCCGAGCTTCCCTTGGCATACCTTCGTTACCATTACTAAGAAAAGTAAAGAGCATGTCGCTTAGGCAAAGGTAAACTTTGGGCATGCCCAGCAATGGGGAATGCTGGCACACCTATAAGCCTGCCGGAACAAATACTGTTAGAGGCTAGGATCCCCAGGGGATCAAGTTCAATTCATGGACAATAACTTGCATATTGCCATGCCTCAAACCATAGCTTAAACACATAGGGGGCAAGGGTTCGGGATTCATAATAGAACAGGCAGAAAGAAATCAATAAGCTAGAATGCATGTTGAACTATACATAAGCAGTAGACAGGGATACCAAAAGCAGTAAATAAATACATTGTTGTAATGCTGAAAGTTAAATCAGGACATACCAGTTTCAAAGAAACAAATAGAGAGAAAGCAAGCAACAGGTCGTGTAACAGGCCACAGTGTAAGCAAACAAAAGAGAATACTTTTTGAGTATAAGCGTAAGTTCAGAAAGACTGTGTGTGATCTGTGTCGATGAAAGGGTCGTGTATTTATAGTGTGAAGAACAGATAGAAACAAGGTAAGAAAATAATTAAGTAACTGAATATCAATTAAAAAATCAATCAATACAAGACTTCCTTTAATTAAGGAATTCAGATTTAAATGGTAAAACTATTAAAGGAAAGAAATCAACTAAATATCTTGTGCAAAGTAGGCAATTAGGGGTAAATATATAGGGGCTTTAATTAAGGGAAGAATTTTAAAATACTTGGTTTAAAACAAATAAGGTAAGGATCCATCAGTATTCATTAAATCAAGGGGGTTAGAGATTTTGTAAGCATTGGTCCATGAATGAACCAAGTCAGAAAAACCAAGGAAAACTTTTGACTCAAATCGAGTAACAGGGAAGTCAGCAAACATGGAAAGAAAATCAATCAAACTTATACAAAGAAAGTTTGAAACCAATCACAATTGAAAGCCATTTAGAAGGGAAGTTCAGCACATATAAAGAGTACACATGTAGCAGGCGTGCGAGGCTGAATTTAGGACAAAGTGAAAGTGTCATGCAATTGCAAAATAAGTAAGTGGTAGACTATAGGAATATGGCAATTCAGCGATAGCATGGAAAAAGGGGTCAAGTAAAGGTCTTATAGAGTTTAGCAAAAGTCAAAATCATATGAAGAAACAAAATTGAAGCAATGATTTTGAAACTTAATGAAGCAGTAGATGAAACAACTCTAAGAACTCAAATAGGTCCAAAAGATTAGGGTTTTTGGAATCAAGCAAGTTCAGAGATGAAGCACAAGCAAGTCACATAGCCAATGGTCTCAAAACTCGGATGAACCCCCAAATTTAGTGTTCTTGGTATTAACCGAGTGCAGAGACGAAAGGGCAAGTGATTAATGGAAAAGATACTAATTAAAACAGGTTCAGAGGTCTCAGAAAGGAACTGAGACTTTTAGCATGCTCTTTTAGTAGTAGGAATTCATGATAAGCATAGTAAAAGAACAACATGCGAAACCAGTAGAAGAACTAGTGGAAGAAACAAATAAGAACATGGTGAACAACTTAACAAGAACACAGTAGGAGAAAACGAGGTAGACGAAATACACAAATAACACAGTAGAAGCAACTGATAAGAACAGGGTAGAAGAACTTAACAAGAACACAGTATGAGAAACATAGTAGATGAAACACACAAGAGAAAAGAAAATCAGAGAAACACGAGAGAAAAAGAAAATCAGAGAAACATAACTCAAAAACCCTAGATCGGAAAAATAAAGGTTTTGAAAGCGATGGTTTTAAAAGAAATATCAAAAAAATCGTTTTAAAAGTTTAGGGAAAACCTGGATCTAGAACAGATCTAAAGAAATTAGAAGAACCACAAAAGTTAGGGTTTCAGAGAAACCCAAATGGTGAGAAAAACCGGATCGTTGTTGATCTAACCAGGAGGAGTCGAGGCCAGGCTCGAAATAGGCATGGCTTGCCGGAGCAAGGCCGGAGATGGCCGTAAAACTTGAATCGAACCAGGTCTGGATGAAGCTTCTTCGTATTCAGACCATGAAACCTCAACGAACAAGTGTGTAGGAACCTTAGAGGGCCGGTGGGTGGTGAGACCACCATAGATTCAGGCCAGGAGGTGGCCGGAAAAGGTGAGTGAGACTCATCGGAGCTGAAGGGGAGGGGGAAGGTTCTAGAGAGAACCAGAGATAGAGAGATAGAGGAGAGGGTCGGTTGAGTGAGGAATGAGAGGGGTTTGGGGGGGTCGTTTGGGCTTAATTAGGTAAGAACGAATCTGGGCCATTGATCAAAATTGATCAACAACCAAGATTTAATTAGACTGGGTCGGGTATATTTAAGAATTGGGCTTGGGTCTTGGGTTGGTTTAATTCGGTTGGGGTATTGGGTTTTAATTAGGCTAAATTAGGAAGCCAAAATCTGGCTATAAGTTAAATAGCCCTTTTCCCCATTTAATTCATAAAAATATAGTAAATAAATTTCTGAAAACTAATTGAAAGCACTAAAACGATTTATAATATATAATTATCAATTTAAAAATACAGGACTTAATTTTATGAATGTAAAACACAATTGAATCTTAAAAGGGCTAATATTGCAATTATATCTGATTTAGCTTAAAAATACTAAATAAATTTGTAAAAATATGCAAAAAATTACCTTAGCTATATCTTAGCATAAATATAATATTCCAATAAATGAATTACCAAAATAATAATTTTGGAAATAATTATTGGGTTTTTTATGGATGAAAAAGAGAAATAAATCAGTTTAAAAACCTTAAAAAATTATGGGAAAAATAGTAAAATGCTTGGACATACTTATATATGCATATATATGCTATTTTTAAAGATATTTTGCATAAAAAAATATACAAGGAAAAATTGGGTATCAACAACATCCACAAGGTCCAATCGATCCAACAAGAAATGATGAAGTTTGAAGACATTTTAAAGAGGGTTGATGAAGAAGACAAGGTTCTACAAGTTGAAGAGTTCACAAGATTATAGAAGAAAGGGCAAGACTCTTATTTCTACATCATTCTATTTTATCATTTTTTTAGCATCATCATATGTAATATTATTATAGAGCATGTTATAAACTCTATGATGATCATAGAGTACTTAGTTCATCCTGGTTCTTACTTTTTAGATGCTTTCTAGTAGATGAGGTTGTTCATGCCTCAATAGAAATTGTAAGGTAAGATCTAGCTTAGTAAGTGTTTGCTATATGTCCTATGCCTTTGGGAATAATCCAAACGGCTATGAGATCATTCACCCTCGTTAGACTTTGCCGGCATTTACTTCATGAGGCTGCCATCATAAGGCAATTGAGGCGCACATGGATGATTATATAGCCAAGGCAATAGAGGCAATACTATTGTAGCTTTTGCCCCCTTACTTGTACTCTTCCTTTGTGGTCTTTTTCTTTTTTATTATTAATAAAATAGCTACTAGGCAGCCCGCATAGTAGTATAATTTGCTAAAAAAAAAGATCATCACCAATGATATCCCAGCTAGATTGATAAAACTGCCAGTGAATCCATCCGGACCACTGCCATTATCTCCATTCAAGCCAAACACTGCAAGCTTGACTTCCTCTAGTGTTGGTTCGACTCACATTCTAGAGTTTTGTTCATCAGTGACCATCTTGGGAACATGGTTCACTATGCCAAAATCTATTCGAATCCTTTCCTCGGTGAATTGAGCTTGAAAGAAATCCACTGCCTCCTTAGCCATCTCTTCATGTGACTCAATCCAATCACCATTATTATCAAAAATTCTGGACACATGCAGCCTCTTCCTCTTTCCTTTGATATGATCATGAAAGAACTTAATGTTCATATCTCCATCTTTGAACCACTGCATGCCTGCTTTTCTCCTCCAAAATTCCTCTTCTAAGGAGTAGTACCTAGTAAGATCAGCTTCAACTTTATGCAATTTGGATCTATTTTGAGTTGTTGGATGCTGCTCAAACTTAATCTCATGAACTTTAGTCATATCCTCTAAGTCAACAACCCGTTGGAAAATATCACCAAATGTTACTTTGCTCCAAGATGGCAATGCTATCTTCACTTTCTTCATCTTATTTTGAAACACTATGAATGGATTGCCCATACAATCAGAGTGCCAATTCTCCTTAACTACCTTCAAGAAAGAATCATTCTTCGTCCAGAAGTTAAGACGCTTGAATGATTTCCTAACTTGTACAGTATTAACATTGCAGAATAATAAGAGAGGAGCATGGTCTGACCCATACTTGATCAAATGTTCAACCTCCAGGGCTGGGAATAAATCTTGGAATTGTTGATTAGCCAAGGACCTGTCTAGCCTCTTGAATATGCAGTCAGTATCCGACCTCCCATTCCACCATGTATAAAGGCTTCCTTTAAATCTAATATAGTACAATGCACATGTATCTGCACAATGAGCAAAGTCCTCAACTTAACTCAGATAGACTGGAAGGCCACTATACTTTTCTTCCTCAAATAAGATGATATTGAAATCACCTCATACAAGCCAAGGAGATTCTATGTCTGAAGCTAAATGATACATAGAATCCCAAAATGCAATTCTCTCCACTGCATCACATATAACATATACAAGTGTAACAATCAATTCCTTCCCTAGACTTCTATGAAACAACTTCAGAGTCAGTTGTTTTTTCATATCCATTAAAATATCAACATCAATATCCTCATCAACAAAAGCCCATATATTGCCATTCATGTTTGCATAAGCATAATGAATCCCAACTTTCTTCTATACTCTTCAAGCTTGTTAATATCTTGCCAAGGCTCCATCAATCCAATCAAATAAAAGTTGTACTTTCTGTGAAGGTTAAGTAACCTATTGAAAGCTTTTTGGGTGTTTGTCAACCTCACATTCCAAATTAAAGCATTATCCATAGGATTATTTGGTCATAGAGATCCCACTTCTCTTTGGTTGCACCCTTACAGGTACTGTCTTTTTCTTTTGTTTTCTTGCATGTTTCCCAGTTGATTTTTTAGTGTCAACACTCCTGAGTGAGATGTCTCCATCCCTAGATTCCTTTTTAACATTGTCAGTCATTGATTCTTCTTCAATATCTTCATATAGGCCTTCCTGTTCACCCTTGCCATAATCCACCACCTGCAGAGCCAAAAGATTTGGTTTATGTTTTTTAGCTATCATTATCAACTCCTTTTGGCCCCTATTATTAATGAGAATGCCCTTAGCAAATATTTCACTTGTAACACTAAAAGTTTTTCCAGCCAGGATTCCAGGATCATCAACTGCATTAGTCACAATTTGAATAGCATTATTACTTTGCCCAATTTCAGGAATACTAGGCCTTGTGGCAATTTGATCATGTGAGTGTCTAGTTGTCTTCTTCAACACCATAGAACTCTTCTCAATACCTTCAATTTCCTCCTAGATCGACTTGAACTAAAGCTCATAAATATCACCCAAGCTAGGGTTTACTGGAGTTGACACTGCAGAAATTACTGTTCCATTAAGTTTTTCCATGTTGGCTTCAACTGTTTGATGCTGTGACCCCATTATATCCTTTAATACCTTAATATTATCATCTCATGCCTGATCATCATCGGAAAACTCCACCGGATAACCTCAAACTTTGGCCAAAACCTGAGTAGTGTCCTTAGGGTTTACTGTTCCATTGGTTTTCTGCTTAGCTGAAGCTTCAACTAATGTATCACCACTGATATTTTCTAATTTCTTTGTTCCTTGATCATCTCCAAGTGATAGCTTTGCTTGTCTCTTGGTAGAGCCTTGGCTAGTTTCAACCCTAGTTTGTGGAACCCACTGTAGCACTAGGGCTCAAGTTAGCTTCCAGTTTCTTCTGTATGCGGCCCCCTTCCTCCTTTTTTCTTGGATTAGTTTTACCCTCTATATTCTCTACTTCATCACTCCATAGGACTTAACTAGAATTAGCTTCTTTAATAACACCATTTTCTTCAGAATCCTCACAGGTTTGCAATGGAATATCGTGATGTGAATGATTAGTTGTGACATTCAATTTCCTCAGCTCTTTCTTGCTTGTACCAAATCTCATGTGAACCCATCTTATTGTTGACTCCTTCTTACTGTCCTCATCAATCCTAGTTGCATTATGATTAGTTGAATTTTCCTTAACAGCAGTTGGAGTCCCATTCTTCTTAGGAGTAGTCTTCCCAGTAGAGATTGGATTAGGATTTATTGCCATCTTCACCTCATTCTTCTCCCTGCTTAATACTTTCTCCACAACTTCTTTCTTTATTTTTTTTCTCCTTTTAAATATCACCTTCCTCCAGCAATGCAAACTTATTTCTAGTTTTCAGTGGCTCATTTGATTGTTGTTGATTCCCTATAGCAACTTCTGTCCCTTTCCCATTTGTGTCCTTTTCTTGTGTTGTCTCAGCAGCAATATTCTCATCATTGTCAATAATATAGCCTCTAGTATCACGTCGATACTTGTATTTCCTTCTTTGCATCCATTCATTCTTGGTAGTATTTGAAGTTGGCTTTCCCAGCACTTTACCACTTGTTAGTACCTTAGTTGAAGCTGCAGTTGTCCCTACAATATCACTTTGTGTTGTGATGGTCTTCTCCTTCTTCATTAAATTTCCTGTGTAGTTCTGAGTGAATAATCCAACATTCATTCCATTGTGTCCTTGTTTCTTACGAGTTTTACAGTATTTAGGCATATAGTCGTACTTGATCTTAATCCATTTTGACCCCTCTGGGCCAGTTTCATCCTCCTCCTCAATAATCTTGATTCTTTGGGGCAAAGTAGCTAATAAATTCACTTCAACTTTCACTTTAGCGCAGGTAGGTCGTGTACCATTTTGAGTTGCTAAAAATATAAAATCTTTGTATAAGTAGTATATTATCTGCGTTTACCGGCTAAAAATAAAAAATAAATTGGGTACTATTTATGAAAAAATCCTAGACTTTTTCACATCGTCAATTTAAAAGATTTTTCTTTTTAAAATTTTTATTATAGTTGTTGCAGTTGCTAAAGCATCTATTGGATTGACTATTGTTTCATCAATTTAATATAACAGAAAAGCAACTTGTATCGACCAATTAAATTTGTTGTACATTTAGTATTAATCGTCTAGATTTTAATATTGATAAATCGATTTTGATTAACATGTTTGCTACGTAAGGTATGAGTTGCAAAACATAAGAAATTAAAGTATTTGGTACTCATTCATATCTCATAAACCAATCTGGAAAGGCATTGATTAGAGAATTATGAAAACTTATTTATTCATCTAGTATCTTAATATATGATTCATTTTGAAGAATTAATCTATAATGTTACAACCCATATTCACATACGTTAGTTCATGCCATAAGGTCGTCGACGTAAATCCATGAAGAGATTATCTTTGAGATGATAAGAGATTAATCCTATTGGTCTTAAATGATACAAAGGTGTATAAGGGTGGTTAACAAGTATTAGAAGTTAAACGAATCAAGGATGTTGTCAGCCGTATTTTTGGGTAAACCTAGGGGTGCTTAATACTATCAAGAGGTCGTATTTTAAGGTATATGAATCATAAAATATCCGTATCATAGTCTTGAAGTCAAACGAGTTATGAAACAAAAGTCGACAAGAGTTGTTGCAACTTAAGTTCATAGTTTTACTTAAACTTTAGGTCAACTGTTATTAATCTTTTCTCCCAATATACTTGGAATTACGAGGTGATCTACCTACCAAAGTGAAGATCTATGAGTCTAGTTTCCAACGCATTAAACCTTTTATCAATACGATATTGGAGTAGAGAGATATAGACATTTTTGCGAGACTGCACAAGCTGCTAGGTGACAAGTAGGTGGGTCACCTACTTGATTAAATGATAGCCCAAAAAGAGGCAATTTCGGGTCAGACAAAGAGCCCATTAAAAGGCTTATCTTCTGCAATATATCCCTCATTATATTTCACAAATAAACAGACCTAAACCCCTGCAAACTTCCTCCCAAAAATTATCCACAAACCCTAATTGATTTTTCCTCTCTTTCAAGTTCAAATTGGGGGTAAACCCTAGAGTTTGAAGAACCAAGATAAGGGCTGAGTTATCCAACAAGTAAGGTGAGTTTACTGCTATCTTTCATACATTTATTCTGCTGTGAATTCATGGTAATTCGTTCTATACATGTAAGAACTCACTGGACGGTGATCGGAAGCCGTGAGTTCGAGTTATTCAGTGTAGCGGACTGTTTTGTGGACTGTTTTGTGTTGCTGTTGGGCTGCGTGTTTTACTACTGTTTTGTGGAGTTTTGGTGGAGGAAGGGTGTGGAGAAACACCATATAGATGTAGGGTTTTGGGCTGGTAGTTCTTCGTAATATTTCCGGGTCGTTTGACACGACTACGGTGGCCGTCGTATGTATGAAGTGATTTGGTTGTGCGTGGACTATTTTCGGAGGCTCAATATGATTATTATTGATGTTGTTTGGGATGTTTGGTGATTGTTTGGAATTGTGTGAAGTCATATATATAGGGGAGGTGCTGTCCGTTTCATCGTAAAATAGGTTGTGGTCGATACATAATAGTTATGACGCTTGAATGGTAACTATAGTATCGTTTCTCTTATTGTAGACTAAGGAGTCGTGAAAATTGCGTAGCTTGAGATAGGGGCAGTATATACAAGGTATGTGAGGCTATCCCTTTCCTTCTTTTGCACGACTCCGATTGTACATAATGTAATGAACGAGCTTCCAAAGATACTCTACTCTTAGAAGCTAGCAGTACTTACATTGTTTCCCCTCTTATGGAACGATTGATGTTGATGTTGCTTCTCTTATTCTTATGTTATCAATGTTATTGGTACTTCCTGATTCTTATAAGGTTCATGGTGAAGAGTTAGTCCTAATAACGTGTACACAGGATACCGACCTTACGTCACTCCGAAAGGTTTAGAACGTGAGTCCATGAGTCGAGCATGCATTATATATATGTATCTATTTTACTCTACCGAGCCGCGCTATAGTCGGCCGGGTACGGCACCTATTGTGCAACCACTGATCAGTTGGGTTTTACCGAGCTCCACGTGGCCGGGTGTGTTTTTACCGAGCCTATTACGGCCGGGTACGATATGATGATGATGATGCCCACAGAGGCGTATGTTTTAAAAGTTTATGTATATATACATATGTATCACGCATTTCATGTCAGTAGCCCTTAGAGGTACCCAGATGTTACAGGTTGTTTATTCTCTATCCCTGCTTACATTACTGTTCGTACTTATGGTTCCCTGCCTTACATACTCAGTACTTTATTCGTACTGACGTCCTTTTATTTGTGGACGCTGCATGTCGTGCTGCAGGTCCTGATAGACAGGCAGGCGCAGCTCCCCCACCATAGTAGGCTGTCCAGTTCAGCGGTGATTGGCGAGATCCCTTCTTCGGACTTGCCTTGGTCTTGGTATGCATTTTTGTTATAGATATTATGGGTATGTCGGGGCCCTGTTCCGGCTATGTTGCAACACTTATGTTCCTTTAGAGGCTCATAGACAGGTGTCGACTCATGTATAGTTTGGTAGGCCTTGTCGGCTGGTTTTTGTTGTATAGTCTCTCATGGTAGTGTGGTAGCTCGTACCTTATATATAGTTTCTTGATTGTCTAGTCATCCCATGTTATGTATGTTCATGCCATCATATTTTATTGTTGGTTGTCCATGACCCATGTCTACCATTTATATTGATCTCGTCAGCCCTAAAAGATAATAAAGAAGGTTAGATAAAATGTATGTTGGTACTCGGTAAGTATGGCCGGGTGCTAGTCATGGCCCTCCAGTTTGGGTCGTGACAAACTTTGTATCAGAGCCAGGTTTGTCCTAGGGATTGTCTATGAGCCGTGTCTAGTAGAGTCTTGATTATGGATGTGTAGCGCGCCACATTTATAATCAGGAGGCTACATGACATCTAGGGTTATTACCTTCTTCCTGAATCTAGATCGTGCGTAGAGTTGAGTCGTAAGTGTTCATCTTTAATATTCACCTTGTTTTCTTTCAGCGATGCCTTCGACTAGGAAGCAAATAATTAGTAGACGGCTTGATACAACTGCGGGAGAGGGTACCAGTCAGGTGCCCCAAGCCAGAGCGGGCCAAACTGAGCCTCAGAGTGAGATGCCGTCTCGAACCTCATCTACTCCGTCTCCTCCAGAGGATATTAATTTATACCCTTTAGAAAAAATAAATAATGAATATGCCGACTCGTTGTGTAAAGTTATCAAATTACAACCACCGTTTTTATTTTAAATCATAGGATTGTTCTTTTCTTTTTTAAGCTACACTAGACCTAGAATAATTTCTTCCTTCAGCAACAGTGTTTCCTTTTCAAATCTTTTTGTTTTCATTCTTCTTTGGCTTTTTCCTTTGGGGGAGTTATGGAATCTATAAAATAGCTTCTAAGCATAGGTAAATTTTTAATTATATTGTTAATGAGTTGGTATGACTAGACCCAAACAAATAAGCAACTCATAAAAAGAATAAAGGATTGAAACGAGGATCCCTAAAGCAAGCAAAAGCTCGATATCAATCAGACTATCTCGGTCAATCTTGCCCACTAAGCAAAGACTCGAAAAAGATTAAATATATGATTTACATAAAAGATTGGTCTTTAAAACAGTATAAAATAATATGCTTTGGCTATTTTGATGTAATTCTAATAAAAGTTTCACTTGGTTTAAGTGTGCATATATGATTGAAGGAGATATACATTGAAAAAAAGTTTATAGTGAAATAAATTTAGTTTATTGGTAATGATCAAGAAAAGAGTTAGGAAGAGTTTCAAAATTGTGCTTGTCGTAATACGATGAACCAATTTCTAGTGAGCATCCATCAGAAATCGACTCAAGCAATACCTTGCCACAACATACTATGATTTGAGATATGACAAGTCAAGGGACAGTAGCAAAGAAATATGAAGAAGAAGAAGAGGAGTTAACCATAACATCTAAGAACTACCATGAATTGGCTCGGAGCCAAGCCATAAGCTTCCGTTTATTAAAGCCACCAACCACATTAATAGCCTGTTTGGCCAAGCTTCTAAAATCAGCTTATTTTGAGAAGTGCTTTTCTGAAAAGTACGTTTAAAAAAGTGCTTTTGGTGAGAAGTAGTTTGTGTTTGGCTAATTAATTAGAAAAGCACTTTTGAGCAGTAATTAGTGTTTGGCCAAGCTTCTTAAAACTGCTTCTAAGTATATTTTTCTCAAAAGTGCTTCTCACAAAAGTGCTTTTGGAGAGAAGCTACTTCTTTTTGCTTCTCCAAAACTACTTCTGCTTCTCCTCAAAACACTTTTTTTCCTTCCAAAACCTTGGCCAAACACCTTAATTTTTGGCCAAAAATGCTTTTGGCAAAAAAAAAAAAAAAAACACTTTTGACCCAAAAAAAGACTTGACCAAACATGCTATAAGCCAAATATTAATAGTATTCCCCCTCTGTATATTAGACGACTTCATCAGTTGCTGATTGGCTCTGCCAGTACTCCTCAAACCTTTGTTGATAATCATTCTGCCCAAGAAAAAAAAAGCAAAACAAAAATTAGATCCTAGATAAATATTAATTAAGATAGGTAACATAAAAGGAAAAAACAATACTCCATTTAGATTTGTCCTACATAAGTTCTCACCACCCAGGTCTCCACCCATATAATAGCTTACTCTTAACTTCTTCGTGTGGATTCCCAAAAAAAGCTTATTGTCACGATCCCAAATTTTACCGAAAGTTGTGATGGCGCCTAACTCACTCGCTAGGCAAGCCAACACAATAACAAATAAAATTCGAAAGCAGATAACTCAACCTTAACAAATAAAATCCGAACCATGACACCTTTGAATAATGATATGCAAATTTGAGAGATCCTCAGGCCATGACATGGTGTCTTCCGGCTATGAGGATGATGCCTTGAGACAATGACGCCTTTGGACAAGTTGGCGATATTTCAACCCATGAGATGCAATAATATGATGCTAAAATAAACAAGACAAGGCTTAGTCTTGTGAGGTTGAGGGCAAAGCTTAGCCCGAAAGAGGAGCAAATAGATAGTGCCGGAGAGACGGTGCTTAGTCTCGGCAAATAAAGGCGATGATTGGCCTTATGCAAATAGGAGGCAGAGCTTAGCCTCATGCAAGAATCGGGACAGGGCTTAGTCCCATGCAGATGAAAGGCAGAGCTTAGCCTTATGCAGATATGGAGGCAGGGCTTAGCCTTATGCAGATGGAGATGGAGCTTAGTCTCACGCAAGGTTCAGGACAGGGCTTAGTCCCATGCAGATAGGAGGCAGTGCTTAGCCTTATGCAGATGGAGGCAGGGCTTAGCCTCATGCAGATGGAGACACAGCTTAGTCTCATGCAAGGTTCGGGACAGGGCTTTGTCCCATGCAAATGGAAGGCAGTGCTTAGCCTTATGCAAATGGAGGCAGGGCTTAGCCTCATGCAGATGGATACAGAGCTTAGTCTCATGCAAAATTCGGGACAGGGCTTAGTCCCATGCAAATGGAAGGCAGATCTTAGCCTTATGCAGATATGGAGGCACCTCATGTGGATGAAGACAGAGCTTAGTATCATGCAAGATTCGGGACAGGGCTTAGTCCCATGAAAATGGAAGGCAGAGCTTAGCCTTATGCAGATATGGAGGTAGGGCTTAGCCTCATGCATATGGAGACAGAGCTTAGTCTCATGCAAAAATTCGGGACATGGCTTAGTCCCATGCAAATGGAAGGCAGTGCTTAGCCTTATGCAGATATAGAGGCAGGGCTTAGCCTCATGCAGGGTTTGGGACAAGGCTTAGTCCCATGCAAAAATAGAATAAATAGCAGGTGATAGCAGAGTTTTCTTAGCCGGTAATGGATTTTAGTATCACGGTTGTTATGAAGACTGTGACTTGGAGTCATGTATATTCTCCGCTTCTGCATCCAAAGAAAAATCGTGAGTTCTATAAAAGGGGAGGTCGATTCATGCCTCCGTCGGCTAGCTTGGCTT
Source organism: Nicotiana attenuata (assembly GCF_001879085.1). Taxonomy (NCBI): domain Eukaryota; kingdom Viridiplantae; phylum Streptophyta; class Magnoliopsida; order Solanales; family Solanaceae; genus Nicotiana; species Nicotiana attenuata. Next base: position 44,146 of record NW_017670392.1, read on the forward strand.
ACTTGGCTTGCTTTTCTTGGTCCGAAGATCCTGTTCAAATCATTGAGGGTATTGTTGGCTAAACAGAGTCATTTTACAAGCAAGCATGCATAGTTTTCAAAGACGTAATAAAAAATAGATTATTTTAGAAATTTGTTAGATGAACCAGTGACTGTGACATGATCCGAGACATTGCAACCTCTCCTGCTACACAATTTTGAGGGTCATCCTCAAAATTCTGCCCTAGTTAGATGGACTCGTCTGACTGCTGCACATGCTGCGATCAGCTGAAATTGCTTCGAAATTTTGAGGGTCCTCCTCAAAATTCTGCCCCAGTTTCTGATTATGGGGAAAAATAGGATTTTTACTGAATTGTGACCGGACCCACAGGGCTGCCTACGTATCCCCTCTCAAACGGGAATCAGGTCGAGCGTAGCTCAATTTACATCATTTTGTGAAAACATAAATAGTTACACATAGTATCGTTTGACTACATCTGAGTTGATCGGTCTTGGCTAGACTTCTCCGTCCATTTCTGCAAGTATGAGGGCTCCTCTTGTCAATACTCTGTGAATCATGTAAGGGCCTTGCTAGTTGGGAGAGAATTTCCCTTTGGCTTCATCCTGATGCAGAAAGATCTTCTTCAACACCAGCTGCCCCAGTGTGAACTGTCTTTGCTTGGCTGTTTTGTTGAAGGCTCTGGACATTCTGTTCGATAGAGTTGCCCATGACACACTGCATTCATCCTTTTTCGGTCTATGAGGGCTAGCTTCTCATAATGGCTCCTTATCCATTCTGCGTCGCTGAGCTCGGCTTCTTGTATGATTCTCAAAGAAGGAATCTCCACTTCAGCAGGAATAACAACTTCAGTACCATAAAACAGTAAGTAGGGAGTTGCCCCGGTTGATGTGCGGACTGTGGTACGGTATCCCAATAAAGCGAATGACAGCTTCTCATGCCATTGTTTGTGATTTTCTACCATCTTTCTCAGTATCTTCTTGATATTCTTGTTAGCGGCTTCTACAGCTCCGTTCATCTGAGGTCAATAGGCTATGGAATTCTTGTGCTTGATTTTGAAGTCTCACACATGGTCTTCATCAGATCAATGTTGAGATTGGAGGCATTGTTAGTAATGATTGATTTTGGAACTCCGAACCGGCAAACAATCCGGTTGCGGACAAAATCTGCTAAGACCTTCTTAGTTACTGCCTTGTAAGATGCTGCTTCGACCCATTTGGTGAAGTAATCAATAGCTACCAAGATGAACCGATGCCCATTTGAGGCGGTGGGCTTGATTGGACCAATGACATCTATTCCCCAGGCGGCGAATGGCCAAGGTAAGCTTGTTGCATTGAGCTCATTTGGTGGCACTTTTATCATATCGGTATGTACTTGACATTGGTAGCATTTTCGGACATACTGGACGCAATCCGTCTTGATGGTCATCCAGAAATAATCGGCCCTAAGTATCTTCTTGGCCAAGACAAAGCCGTTCATATGCGGGCCGCAGGTCCTAGCATATATCTCCTCAAGTAGCTTAGAAGTTTTTTTTTGCGTCGACACACCTTAGCAATCCCAAATTAGGAGTTCTTCTGTACAAGGTTCCTCCACTGTGGAAGAAACTGTTGGACAACCTCCGAAGCGTACGTTTCTGAGTATGATTTGCATGCTCCGGATATTCTCCTTTTGCCAAATATTCATTGATATCGTGAAACCAAGGCTTCCCGTCTGTTTCTTCTTCAACATGGGCACAATACGTCGGCTGGCTATAGATCCTTACTGGGATAGGATCGATGAAGTTTTTGTCGGGATGCTGTATCATGGATAACAAAGTGGCCGATGTTTCGGCAAACTCGTTCTGAATCCTGGGAACATGCCAAAACTCTATCTTCGTGAACCTCTTTCTCAATTACTGCACATGGTGCAGATATGGCAATATCTTGGAATTCTTGGTGGCCCATTCTCCTTGTACCTGGTGCACAAGCAAATCTGAATCACGGATTACCAGCAGCTCTTGAATATTCTTGTCGATGGCCGTGTTGAGCCCTAGTATGCAGGCTTCATACTCTGCCATGTTGTTGGTGCAGGAAAATCTGAGTTTAGCAGATATGGATAATGTTGGCCAGTTTTCGATACCAAGACGGCTCCAATGCCGACTCTCTTGAAATTTGCCGCTCCGTCAAAGAACATTCTCCAACCGTCGTAGGACTCAACAATATCTTCTCATATGAATAGCATCTCTTCATCGGGAAAATACGTTTTCAAGGGTTCGTATTCTTCTTCCACAGGGTTCTCAGCAAGATGATCTGCCAGTGCCTGTCCTTTGACTGCTTTCTGAGTCACATAAACAATGTCGAACTCGCTTAACAGGATTTGCCACTTAGCCAGCTTGCCAGTGGGCATAGGTTTCTGAAAGATATATTTCAAGGGATCCATCCTTGATATAACGTATTTTGTGTAGGCACAAAAGTAATGCCTTAGCTTCTGAGCTATCTAGGTTAGAGCGCAGCAGGTATGTTCCTATAGAGAGTACCGCGCTTCATATGGAGTGAACTTCTTACTCAGGTATAGATTGTTCCTTTTTCCCTATCTCATCGTGCTACCCCAGAACGCAGCCGAAGGCTCCATCTGGCACTACAAGGTAGAGTAGCAAGGGTCTACCTGGCTCTGGCAGGACCAAGACTGGTGGTGTTGATAAGTACTCCTTGAGCTTGTTGAAAGCCTTTTGACAATCTTCGGTCCAACTAGTTGCAGCATCTTTCTTCAACATCTTGAAAATTGGCTCACATATAACTGTAGACTGGGCTATGAACCGACTGATGTAGTTTAGCCGTCCTAGAAAACTCATTACATCTTTCTTACTCCTCGGCAGTGGCAGCCCCTGGATGGCTTTGACCTTTGATGGATCCAATTCTATCCCTCGGCGGCTGACGATGAACCCAAGTAACTTTCCAGCAGGAATCCCGAATGCACATTTTGCGGGGTTTAGTTTCAGGTTGTATTTCTGCAGTCTGTCGGAAAACTTCCTCAAATCGGCTATATGATCTGTGGCTTTCTTGGATTTGATGATGACGTCGTCCACATATACCTCGATCTCCTTATGTATCATGTCATAAAAAATGGTAGTCATAGCCCTCCTGTAGGTGGATACGTTGGGTTTGTGGGCAACTTGTGAACCACAATTGATGTACTTAACCCGGTCATATCATCGTATGACCATGCAAAGATGTCCTCATACCCTTTCAAGAACTGTGTGTACTCTTTTTTTCTGATGGCGACAAGTGGATGCTGATGCGGGTTTCCTTGAAAGTTTCAGAGTCTCCCAAGTTGATTATTTCTGTTTCGTCCAGATTGGACTTAGGCTTGTTCTCAAAGACTTTTACTTCTTTGACAATTTCCTCGGGTATGACATCTTCTTCTTCCGAATCACTATCCTTTTGTTGCGTCGTCTCATTACATGTCACAGTTGTTGGTTCATCGAGACAGGAAATGGTAATGTTGTATAGATAAAGATATGAGAGAAACATGGTAATAATAAATATTGATTCATTGAAGCATAAAAGCGATTTTCAATAATTTAAACAACATTTTCAGAACATTGGAAATATTATTTAAAACAAAATGCCAAAAAGGGAAATCATTTTTCTTAGAAAATAAACAAAACAATGCTGTTCAGCCTTGCTACCCCGGGATTCGTCGGGCCCTGGATGGTCTTACAGTCTAATTCTTGAGGAATGATCCTTTCTCCACAGCCCGGATGGTAGGGCCTTCCTCCTCCTCCTCCTCAACAATTGCACAACAGTCCATGTCCTCATCCTCCAAGAACAGGTTCCTTAAGGCTGCTAGTGCTTCTTCCTCCTCTGATCCCCATATAATGTCGGCCTATCGGAAGGTCTCACTCAAGTGCGGTGTAGGCTGCTCCAATGGATATTACGGACCACGCCATGGTGGTGACCATTTTCTGTACTCTTGCCAAGTGTATCGGTATCCCAGGCCAAAAGTAGTGCCATGACGCTTTGGTTGTAGTGGCTTGGAAATGCCCTGAAGATTTTTGCCAAGACCTTTGCCAGGCTCATACCCTCTCCAGTTAATCATGCTTGCTATCTTGCTATCCCACCACTTATCTTTGTCGATTGCATTGACCCGCTCAATATGATGATAAGTTTCTTCATCGAGCCTTCTTCTATTCTCAACCACCGGGATAGTCTGACGGTTGTAAATGGGGTTGCTCCCATCTCCATGGATAATCACCTCCTGATGGTTCCACTTAAACTTCACTGCCTGATGCAAAGTTGATGCCATAGCCCCAGCGGCGTGTATCCATGGTTGTCCCAACAACAGATTGAGGATGCAGATATGTCCAGCACATGAAACTCGACATCAAACCACGTAGGCCCCATCTGCAGATAGAGATTAATTTCCCCGATGATAGCTCTCTGAGACCCATCAAATGCCTTCACATTCATGGTCCCTTCTCATATCTCGTATAGGCCTGTCTAACCTCTTCAGTGTTGTCAATGGGCAAATATTGAGACTACATCCTCCATCGATCAAGACCCTGGTAATGAAGTAGTATTTTGCATTGCACTGTGATATGCAGTGCCTTATTGTGACTCAAACCCTCAGGTGGCAACTCATCCTCGTGGAAAGTGATTTTGTAACTTTCCAGTACCTGTCCCACCATGTTGGCCATTTCTCCGCTTATGATGTTATTAGGCACATATGCTTCGTTCAATACTTTCGTCAGAGCGTTCCTGTGTGCTTTTGAATTCTGTAGCAGCAACATGATAGATATTTGAGCCGGAGTCTTGTGCAGATTATCGATGACTGAATACTCCCTTGCTCGTACTTTCCTCCAGAGGTCATCTGGACCTGTTTCAATAATGGGAGGTCTGTTAGAGGCCTGTTTACTAGACTCTCCCAAATGCTCGGGTGTATAAACCCTTCCAGTCCTAGTCGTCCCTTGTGCGGCACCAGATTCTCCCATTTTGGTTTTTCTTCTAGCTTCAACCACATAATCCCATGGTACAGCCTTGGTGCTGAAAGACGATGTGGTTGATAATGTCCCTCGACCTCCACCGGCGGCTGTATCTGCACTATAATGGGATTGAGTGTGACTGCGGGCTTCTTCGGTCGTCACCCTATTTGATAAGTCCGATTGATCCCTCCGGATCCAATTCTTCATACATTTCTATCACATTGACACCTTCACCCATATGATCTGGGAGGGGGTTATTGCGGACATTAGGCGTAGCCTCCTTCGCTTGGATGATCTTGTGGTTAATCAAAGTTTGGATTTTGTCCTTCAATGTGTGGCACTCGTCGATGGTGTGCCCTTACATGCCCGAATGGTATGCACCAGTCTTATTTGGGTTAACCCATTGGGATGAGTTTTAGTACCTGTCCCACCATGTTGGCCATTTCTCCGCTTGTGATGTTATTGGGCACATATGCTTCGTTCAATACTTTCGTCAGAGTGTTCTTGTGTGCTTTTGAATTCTGTAGCAGAAACATGATAGATATTTGAGCAGGAGTCTTGTTCAAATGATCGATGACTGAATACTCCCTTGCTTGTACTTTCCTCCAGAGGTCATCTGGACCTGTTTCAATAATGGGAGGTCTGTTAGAGGCCTGTTTACTGGACTCTCCCAAATGCTCGAGCGTATAAACCCTTCCAGTCCTAGTCATCCCATGTGCGGCACCAGATTCTCCCATTTTGGTTTTTCTTCTAGCTTCAGCCACATAATCTCATGGTACAGTGTTGGTGCTGAAAGGCGATATGGTTGATACTGTCCCTCGACCTCCACCGGCGGCTGTATGTGCACTATAATGGGATTGAGTGTGACTGCGAGCTTCTTGGGTCGTCACCCTCTTTGATAAGTCCGATGGATCCCTCCGGATCCCATTCTTCATCCATTTCTATCACATTGATACCTTCACCCATGTGATCTGGGAGGGGGTTATTGTGGACATTAGGCGTAGCCTCCTTCGCTTGGATGATCTTGTGGTAAATCAAAGTTTGGATTTTGTCCTTAAATGTGCGGCACTCGTCGATGGTGTGCCCTTTCATGCCCGAATGGTATGCACAAGTCTTATTTGGGTTAACCCATTGGGATAAGTTTTCCGTGGCCACAGCAGGGATGAGAGTGATGTAACCAGCAACCTTCTACCTTTCATATAGCCGGTCGATGGGTTCAGCAATGGCAGTGTATTGTTTGGGTGGTCTGCGGTCAAAATTAGGTCGCGGTCTTGGGTAGTGTTGACGAGTTGGAGGTGACTGAAAATGAGATGGTTGGGAATTATAGGTGTGATAGGCAGTGGCTGGTTGGGAATATCTTGGGGAGGAGGGTTGATATATAGGTGGAGGTGACGGTTGATATATGGGTGGAGGTGACGGTTGATATGCAAGTGGGGAGGTTCGGTATACGAATGGAGTTTTGGGTCCTTGGGCGACCATTACTGCTCCCACATCCTTCTTCTTAGATATACCCTGACTGCAATGCTTTATTAGTGGCCTGCAATGCCTTAACATTTGTTACTATCCCGCTCTTGATGCCTTCTTCGATCCTTTCACCAAGTTTGATGATATCAGAGAACTTATGGTTTTCAATAACCATCAACCTTTCATTGTATTGTGGATCCTGTGCTCTGATGAAGAACTTGTTCATCTGTTCCTCATCCAATGCCGGCCTGAGTTTGGCTGCTTCTGACCTCCAACGAGTAGCATACTCGCGGAAACTCTCGGTGGGCTTCTTCTTGAGGTTCTGAATGTGGAAGACATCTGGTGCATTCTCTGTGTTGAACCTGAATCGGTCCATGAAATCAGACGCCATATTCACCCAGTTAGAACATTTCTTAGCATCCTGGCTAATGTACCAGGACAAGGCATCTCCTGTAAGACTCCTCATAAAAAGCTTCATCCGGATCTTTTCATCTTTTTTCGACCCCGACAAGCTTGTCACAATATATCCTTATATGAACCCCGAGATCACCTGTACCGTCAAACATCTCCAACGTGAGAGGTTTGTAACCCTCCGTCAGTTCTACATCCGGCTGTATCCATAGGTTGTCATAGTTCACACCTTCTATCCCCTTGCCACTGTCTATGCCTTGAACTCGACTGGTCAACTTCTTGAGCTCCTCGGCCAGGTTCTTAATGAGCATGTCCTTCTGAACAGATTCCGGTGCATGGGAGATTGGTTGAGTGGAGTGAGGTAGGGTCTCCAGATATATAGGGTTGTTTTGGTGACCTGGAGTTTGAGTATACTGGTGATCATTGGTGGATTTCTGGGGTTCAAGAATGACTGGTGGAGTATTTTGTGGAGTGTGGTAGGTGTTTGGCTGGTACTGTGGTGGGATAGTTTGATTTTGTGGTGGAGTTTTATAAATGTGAGGTACGGGAGGGTTTTGTGGGCGCTTGTTGGGTGTGTTTTGAGGTGGTGCGGGGTTCTGAGTGTTTGGATGACTGATGTTTAGGAAGCTGAGTGAGAAGGATAGGTTTGCCACATTCCGGACATGCTCAAGCTCACCCTGGAGTTCCAGTATTTTCTGTTTGAGCCGTGAAACTGCATCATTTGGGGCCTAAGTACCCCGACCATCAGAAGTTTCTACATGTTCAACCTGTGTGGTGTTCTCCTTTCTGGTGTCGTTCAAATCTTCCATTTTTGCTTTTCCCTTGCCTTTTGGTGGACTAGGAGGAGGAGAAGGTGGAGGGCCCCTGGATCTTGTGTGATAAGCTGATGATGCCAGTATGCAAGAACCAACCTTTAGGGAATGGGAATAATCAAAAGAAAGAAAAACAAAAGGTAGCCAAGTCAGTAATAATTCTGAAAAGAGCACTTGCAGTATTTAAACATATATTACGAAAAGATGTAAATTCACGTCCTCATTTGGGAGCCTCGTTGTGCCCGAGGTAGGCATAGCAACAAGTTGATTTGGAGAACTTAGCTGCCAATATGCCATATTTCATTAATATAAAAATAGACGAATCCCAAAACGACACTAATATAATAAAGGTAAGTCACTATTGGCACTTGGCCGTATTACATTTAGGAAAGCAAATAAATCTCGCCTACTTGGTCCCAAAAGGACCTTCCCCATACTCGATCGTTCTAACTCCATCAACCAGGTTCCCCAGCTCTCGCAGACCCAACAGCAGGTAGGCTCTAGCCAAATGTCCTCTCTCGCTCCCTTCAGCGTTCTGGCAGTCGTCGATCCTCTTTATTATTTTATCTTCCAGTTCCACCAAACCTCGCTCCAGGTATTCCAAACATCTGTTGGAGGTGATAGCCATTTCCTTCCATTCCTTGATCAACCTCATATTTCTCTCATGTATCTCCCGATGTTCATTCTCGGAGTCATGAACCCTCTTCCGTAGCTTGTTGTATTTGACTTGGGCCTCGGCATCTTCGTCTATGATCCTGTTTCCCCAACCAGTTCCTGGCTTCACTATCCCATCCAGGTTGTCTTCTAACCATGCCGGGTAGAAGGGTGCCCACCCAGCGTGATCCCTGTCTGGCTCAATGGTGTTTTTCTCCACAATGATCTTGTAGTGCCACATATGCTGAGCTTGGATCCTGTAAGGGATGTCGTCGTCTTGAAAGTCTGCTCTGAAGTGGCTCATCTTGGAAACCCTTGGTATGACCTACTTCCTGCCTGCTTTCCTTATAACCCAGATGGGGACATAAGGGTGTATCCCTCTCAACCCAATCAACACTAAGTGAGGAGCGTCTCTAGACCTAATGATGAACTCGTCAGTTGGGAACCATTCAAACATCCATTGTACTTGCTCCTCGGGTAGATGGTCGAAGAACTCTACCCACTCTTTTGCACTTTCTGGTTGAGCAAACCTATCCGGAATGTAGGTCATTCTCTTAGGTTTGATGGAAGACAATATGATCGTTCCAAGCCCTTCGCGGAAATTCTTGACGGTACTGACCCTTTTGAAGATGTTCCAATAACCACAGCTATAGTAGTAAATTGCAACCCTCGAAGTGCATGAACCCTTTCTGACAGCGGTCCAGAGCCCGGTAAATGTCGGCTATGATCATAGGGACTACAGTGTATGTCTGTCCCTCAATTCCCTCCATTAATGTCTTGGCGACCATGGCCAGTCTAGTATGGATTCTTTCCCTTTTCATTGGGAAAACTATCAGACCCAAGAAGCACAAAATGAATACAAAAACTCTGTGATGTATGTGACCTAGAGAAGTGATAGAAAACTCGTCATGGAATGTACGGTAAGACTTGCTATGACCATATCTTTCATATAGGTATTCGAAGGGTATGTAAGACTTCTTCAAGCACTCCAAGTCAACATTTTTCTTTAAACCCATCATTTTTAGGAACCCTTTACCAGTGCGGTTCTCCGGTACCAATAGCCTAGGGCTGTCTCAAGGCAGTCCAGCAAATCCCATGATTTCTTCCAGGAGTGGTGTCATTTCTATATCCCCAAAACGGAACACAGACCTCTCACTTTCCCAGATAGAGTTACAGCTTCGATCAGTATGTTCTTTGGCTGAATGTCTAGCAGGGAAGGTAAATTGCCCAAGTGTTTTCTCACGTGTTTCTTGTCGCTTGAGGAAAGATCCTCCTACCAATCTAGTATCAGTGGTGGTATGCTGCTGACCATGCCGAATCTGGGGACCTCGTGCCTCATTTTCTGCAAAACACAAAGGTTAGACCCTTTCCCCCCACCTGATTCGACTATTTATACATTCATGATTAGTATATTGGCATTTAGTTCTCCAAATTAATGCACAAAACGTGGTTGCGTTCGTTGGGATTATGGAAACCCTGTGGACTTTGGATAAGGCTTGTCTTAAAGGGTTATTATGTGGATAACATATTCACCTGGCTAGGTTTGACCATGATGCATGCACAATTATAATAGAGTAAGGTTACCATGGGGGTCTAGACTGGTACCCTGAAGCAGACAACTTGAGGGGGAAAGGCACGAAACCGTCTATTACACTGCTGATCGACTAGTTTTACCACAAATAAGTCTTTCCGAATTAAAGGGTGATATATTGGAAGAGCGCAACCACTGATCAAGCATTGCTATAGGAATGATTACTCACGAGTAGAGTTTGATGTCGAGCATGATTTATGCAGCAGTAAATAACATGTTGTCACGTATTTGCACGTTAGAAAAGCAATAAATACAACATTTATAATTGAAAGACGTTTAAGAAAGAAAATAAAGAAACAAGTCAGTTTCGTATTGAGGAAATAAATACTTGAAAATAAATAGTTAAATTCACATAAAGGGAGAGGAAAAGGGTACACGTATTAACAAAGAAAAGCAACGTTTGGACTAATTCAGAAAGCAAATTTGTTATGGTAAAAGCCTAAAAATCCCCAGCAGAGTCACCATGCTATCGCACCCTCTTTTTTCCATCTTCGCAGTGGAAGTAAGGGTTTCAACATTCATTTGGGAACACTCGTTTCCTTTTGGAAAGGAGGTACATAAGTTAAAGAGTCTCCACCTAACGGAATTAAGGTGCATTAGGGAACCTATTGCAAGTAACTCATAAAACCGATTTGTGTTACCAGAGATTGGGTAAGGGCTTGAAATTACCTTGAGGCGAAGGTGTTAGGCACCCCTCGAGGTCCACAACGATGGGTCCCGGCCAAACTCATTTTGTGAATTAGTCATTTAACAGATAGGCAGTCTAAGCACACATATAAGATAAAGGAAATTTAACAAATAAGCAGTTTAAGCACACATATAAGATAAAGGAAATTTAACATATAAGCAGTATAAGCACACATAGGTAAATAAGATGAGGGAAGTCCTAGGTTTGTTAGCCTATAGGATTACATCTGTACAATACCCGATAATCCTTCCACAACTAGAGGGGCTACATGTGGTATTAGCGCACAGGTCATCATATCCTTTTACTACCCAATTACCCTCCCCTTAGCGGTTATATAAGCGGGTTTAATTAGACGAACTCTATGCGTGCATTACCTGTCCCTTCCTTGTGGTTCCGGAGGTGTTTAGGACCTCTAATTTTAGGCAGTTCTAGACTCTCCTAAGGTGTTTAAAAGGGAAAATCTAAGCCACAACAAAGAACAAACAGGGCTGTCAAGTAAGAAACAATTAAGGGGGCTCATGTTTACCTCCACAAATACACAGACAATTAGCACGTCTCAAAGAGAAGATTTTAGATATTTTAGAAAGGTCCTAGAACAGGATATCTAGGTGAGCATGACAAGTAGAGAATATGCAGCATTATGTTAAGGCGATGCGATAGAGACCTAATAAGTTTGCCTACTGATTTTAGAACCTGTTGAATTTGGGCAGTCACAAATAAGCAAAGCATAGTTTCACAGTTTTTATTAAACCTTGATTACCTATAGGCTTGCCTAGGCGTGGATCTGTAATACCCTATAAACATGTTGTCTAAATGCAATCAGAATTCTAGGAATCAGTTTAAAATAGTTTGAATTTATTAAGTCCTATATGCATGCTGGTCTAGGTGCTGAATATTACATTACGCAACTGGTTTATACACATCTTATCTCTATGACATCTAAGTGTTGGGATTGTTTTTAAGCATTTTTACAAACAAGATAGTTATTGATTTAGGCGATGTAGACATGTTTTAAAGCGAATACAAATACAGTCTTAAGGCAGGATCTCTAATGCACAGAAAGAATGGACGTTTTTATTAGGCGGAATTATAGCAGTAACTTAATAACAGGATTTCTACATTATCGTGATTATGCAGAAACAGAATTTCGTAACAAATGAGGTAGTGTGCCTATAACATGTTGTCCAGTATGCCAAGTGATCCTAAAAGCATGCTTTCTAATGCAGGTAAACATAGCATAAACCTAAAGCATGATTTCTAATGCAAGTAAACATAATATAGACCTAAAGGCATGATTTCTACTCGGTTCCCCACAAAAATCATATAAGAATCCCTCCCTTTTATTAATTTCCCAAATATCTGTTTACAAAGATTATCATTACAGTCCTTGAATGAATAAATTACATAATAAATATAAGTCGTGCTATAGGGAGCCTGAAATAGGCCCAAAGTGAACCTAGAAATACCAGGCCTTCAAAATAGTCCACGATGTCATAGTCCATAGTATCCAATGAGGTATCCTGGTGTGTCAATGTTCCCAAGGGCCTCAAGGACCCCTGGCAATGCTCATACCAAGATCCTTATAAATAGAGAAGTGGTTATGTGCAGTGTGGAAGGGCCAGCCCCAGTGTGCCAGAGTTCGGAGGAATCTCATGGACTCCTAGGCAATACACACACTGGAAGGGCAGAACTTAAATAATCTAAGAGTAGAAGTGAGAGTTCTTGACATAGTTGGAAGAACTTAGTAAAAACAGTACAGAGGCAAAAAATTTAGGAGTGAAAAGGTATTTCAGGAATGGAAACAGTTTTAAGAAAATGTTAGAGTGAAAACAGTTTTGGAAGCAATTATGAGAAGAACAAAGATTCAACAAACAACCACACAATCACAAAACTTAGAGTGCCCATATTCAATGCCATTTTTTACTTGATTCTAAACGAAGACAAACAAGTTTACAAACAGGGATCAGGGGGGTTGGGAACATAGGGAGCATAAATCAGAAACACATGAACATGGATAAGAGGGGAAGCATATTGATCAACAAGTACACAGAACAAGCAGTGATTGATTGACAACCAATGACCAAATTCATACCATTAGAATACAAACTACTGATTCAGAGTATTAACAAGGAAATTATACTTAAAGCTAAAGTGATAATAGACATTAGAGCATAGAGACAAAATGCAGGAATATCCATATTGAGGACAAGGGTCTACCACACAGAACTAGTCATACCAATTGTGGTTAATCAGATAAATTAGGAGCCTGAACTACTTAAAATGAGCATGCTAGTTGAAGGAAACAGACAAGAGCTCAAGTAAACATGCTGGCTAAAATAGCAAACAAGAAGATTGAAACCTAGACATGCTGCTTAAAACACTGAACAAGATGGGGTAAAACTTAAGCATACTGATCAAAGCAGTAAACAGGAAGAACAACTGAGTACATAATCAGTTAAACTAGTGCAGAAATAGGCATGGATTTAAGAACTATGGAGCAAATAGACTTGAATTTCAGAATGATATTGAAATAAGAACATACCAGTTAAGGAAGCAACATGCAGAAAGTAAAGCAGGTAGAGTTCTACAGTCTAGCCTTGGCTTTCAGCCGGCTAGACGAGCAATGAGCACAAGTAGCAGAAAGAGGGATGAGAGAAAGTTTGACTCTGTGTGTGTATTTTTGAACTACTGTCCGTGTTCTTGAGAGGTAGACCAAGAGTGTATATATAGCACTTAGGGAGTAGAGCAAATAAGGTAAAGAGAATCAGAAGTCAGTCAATTAGGGGACAATCAAATAATCACATAGTCAATTCATGTAAGGGAGTCCGGAGTAGACCCCTTAATTAGGGGTAATCACTTAACGGTCACAACAAAAAGGGGGTTAATTAGGGTAAGGGTGAACGTGGACCGTTGATCTAAAAGATCAACGGCCACGATTGAAGAGGGGTTATTGGGTCGGGTAGACAGATTGGGCCTAAGGGCTAGATTTTGGGTTAATATTAAAGGGGGTTTTGGGCTGGTAAGAATGGTTAGGTCTGAAATAAAAAGGGTTATTTTGTTAAATACCTAAATAATTGATAAAATATATTTTATAAAATAATTAACTGATTATAAAAAAATAATTTTCATGCATGGAAATGCTTTCAAATAATTACTCAATATTTTAAAAATAAAATGAGCCATTTTCTGGTAAAATAATGCAATAATGCATGCATGGACTATAATTGCAAAAGTTATCGCAATTCTAACCCAAAAATGTAGATATGGCTATTTGCGAAATAATTTGAGATAAATATGAATATAAATAGCAAAATTAAACCTTGAAGTTGTTGTAAAGTCCTTTGTGATGCAATTTATAATTATTTATATAAATAAAATACTGGATAAATTAATTTGAAAATGTAGAAATTATTGAAAAATATCAATTGATGCTAATGCGTAGTTTTGAAGGTATATATGCATTTGAATAATATTATAGGGAAAAATTGGGTATCAACAGTAGCCTCGTCCAATCATTCCAAAGTTCAAACTTATCCGAATGCTCCAAATACCACGACTAACATCAAAACTAAGAATCGACAACCAAAATACATGTTACGCTTCTCTTACGTTCATTTCCAAATTTCGAACCAAGTGTTGAATTCAAGCCTAACAAATCTGGATTAAACCCAAAATTTGCGTGCAAGTCCAAATGACAAAGAGAACCTAATCCAACTTTCGGAACCATAATTTAAATTTGATATCATCAAAGTTAACCTTCGGTCAAACTTACGAATTCTCCAAGCCTCCAAATTAACATCCTAGGAATCTCCAAATCCAAAATTGGGCCTATGTCTAAGTTCAAAATCACCATATGGACCTATTGGAATCCTCAAATCACCAATCCGAGGCCGTTTATACAAAAGTCAAACCCTGGCCAACTCTTACAACTTAAGCTTCCAAAATGAGACTAAGTGTCCCAAATCCCTCTCAAATCTTTCCGAAACCAAACCAACCATCCTTTAAAAGTCACAAAATAACAAAAAAATATACAAAAAGCATCAAATATGGTAATGGGACTTAAACACATAAAATGACCGGCCGAGTTGTTACTTTCTCCCCCTCTTAAACAAACGTTCGTCCTTGAATGGGTCTAGAATCATACATGGAGTGACGAATAGATGATGATATCTACTTCACATATCATGCTTGATCTCCCAAGTCACCTTCTCAAACAGTAGACCTCTCCACTGAACCTTCACTGATGCAATGTCTTCGACCTCGGCTTCCGAACCTCCCTATCCAAAATGGACACCGGCTCTTCTTCATAAGCAAGTTCTCATCCAACTGCACCGAGATAAAATCTAACACATGTGACTGATCTTCATGATATTTCAGAAGCATGGAGACATGAAACACTTGATGAACTCCCAGCAAGCTGGGTGGTAAAGCAAGTCTATAGGCTACCTCACCAACTCTCTCTAACACCTCAAATGGATAATATACCGAGGACTCAACTTGCCCATCCTCCCAAACCCCATCACACCCTTCATACGCGAAACTCTGAGAAGAACCTTCTCACCCTCCATGAAAACTACATCACGAACCTTCCTATCAGCATAACTCTTTTGTCTAGACTACGCTATGCGAAGTTGCTCCTCAATTAATTTCATATTCTCCAAACCATCACAAACTAAATCGGTGCCCAACAAAAGAGCCTCCCTAGGCTCAAACCAACGGATCAGAGAGCGACATCGCATTCCATATAAGGTCTCATATGAAGCATTTGGATACTTGACTTGTAGCTTTTGCTATATGCAAACACTGCTAACGGCAGAAATTGATCCCATTGGCCATCGAAATCAATAAAGAAGGCTCTCAACATATCCTCTAAAACCTGAATGGTTTGCTCAGACTCCCCAACCGTCTGAGGGTGAAATGTTTTAATAAACTCCATCTGCATGCCCAACTCACGTTGCGCGACTCTAAGAAAAACGATAAATCCGAGATGATAAACACCGGCACACCATGAAAGCGGAAAACCTCCCTAATATAGATATTAGCCAACTACTCCGTTGTGTAAGAAGTCATGACTGGTATAAATATGAGTAGAATTGGTCAATCTGTCCATAATAGCCCAAGCAATATCAAATCTCCTCAAGGTCCGTGGCAACTCTACCACAAAGTCCATAGTGATGCGGTCCCACTTCCACTACGGTATCTCTAATATCTGAAACAAACAACCCGGTCTATGATGCTCAAACTTGACTTATTGATAGTTCAAACACCGTACATCTTAGTAGCACCTAGATAAATATAATGCCGTGAACTACGAGCCTCCTCAAGAATAAACTTTCTGAAGACATCGAATATAGAAACACAAATCCTACCTTGAAGCCGTAATACACCATCATCATCAATAGTCACTTCCTTAGCACCACCGTGTTCTCTTGGACAAGCAAAATGGGGATCGTCATACTGGCGAGCCTTAATGTGCTCATATAATAATAATTGTGAAACAACACAAGCAAGGACTCCGCTCTACTCCAAATATCCAATCTCACCAGCCTAATGGTCAATACGTGAACATCCATAGCTAAAGGCCTCTCCCCAGCTGGAATGCTAAACTCCCCATACTCTCCGCCTTTCTGTTGAAGGCATCTGTTACTATATTAGCCTTCTCCGGATGATAAAGAATAATGACATCATAATCCTTAAATAGGTCAATCATCTCTGTTGCCTCAAATTCAAATCTTTCTACTTAAATAGATGCTGGAGACTGCGATGTTCCATATACACCTCACAAGACACGCCATACAGATAAAGCCTCCAAATTTTGAGCGCATGCACAATAGCTGCTAACTCTATATCATGCACCGACTAGTTGTTCTCATGGGGATTAACCTAGCGTGATGTGTAGGTAATCACCCTACTATCGTGAATCAACACACTTCGAATGCCAATCCTCAAAGCATCAAAATAAACTGTATACGACCCCAATCCTGAAGGCAGAACCAAAAATTGGAGCGGTAGTCAAAGCAGTCTTGAGCATTTGAAAGCTCTCCTCACTCTCATCCGACCAACTAAACAGAGTGCCCTTCTGAGTCAACTTAATCAATGGGGCTACAATAGATGAAAATCCCTCTACAAAAAACCGATAGTAACTAACCAAACCCAAGACGCTCCAGATAACTATAGCGATAGAAGGTTTGGGACAACTCTGAACTACCTCATTCTCTTTCGGCTCCACCTTGATCCCATCACTTGATACCATGTGACCCAAGAATGCCACTGATTCCAACCAAAACTCGCACTTGAGAACTTAGCATATAGCTTCTTATCCCTCAAAATATAAAGCATAATCCTAAAATGCTACACATTCTCCTCAGCGCTATGAGAATACACCAAGATATCATCAATGGACACAATGACAAACAAATCCAAATAACGCTGGAACTCACTGTTCATCAAATACATGAAGGCTGATGGGGCATTAATCAAACTAAAAGACATCACAAAAACTCATAGTGCCCATAACGAGTCCGGAATGTTGTCTTAGGGATGTCCAAAGCCTTAATTTTGAACTGGTGATACCCCTAATCTCAAGTCAATCTTCGAGAACACCTTAGCACCCTGAAGTTGATCAAACAAATCATCAATGTGCAATGATGCATACTGGTTCTTGATGGTAACCTTGTTCAACTATTCATAGCCAATACCCATCCTCATAGACCCATCCTTCTCTTTACAAACAACACAAGTGCACCCCACGGTGACACACTAGGCCTGATGAACCCCTTATCGAGCAATTCTTGCAATTGTTGTTTCAATTTCTTCAACTCCGCTGGGAGCTATACAATATAGAGGAATATATATGGGTTGCGTTCTGGACTCCAAATCAATATTCCTATCGGGTGGCATGCCCGGTAGGTCTGCAGAAAACACATCCAGAAACTCTCCACTACTGGGACTGAATCAACAATAATAGTATCGGCACTAACATCTCGAACAAAATCCAAATATGCCAAAAATCCCTTCTAAACCATCCGTTGAGCCTTCAAAAATGAAATCACCCTACTAGGAGTGCAACCAAGAGAACCTCTCCACTCCAGCCTTGACAACCCCGGCATAGCCAACGTCACAGTCTTAGCATGACAATCAAGGATAGCCTGGTAAAGAGATAACCAATCCATTTCCAAAATGACATCAAAGTACACCATACTAAGTACAATGATATCAACACTGGTCTCATAACCACCAATAGTGATCAGACAAGACCGATACACACGATCCACCACAATAGAATCACCAACAGGTGTAGACACATGTAAGAGTATCAAGAGAACCACGAGGCATGTACATATAATGAGCAAAGTATGATGACATATAAGAACAAGTAGATCCTGGATCAAACAATATAGAAGCATCTCTATGACAAATCGAAACCATACATGTGATCACAGCATCAAAGGCCATTGCCTCGAGTCTCCTTGGAAAAACATAACAATTGGGTTGACTGCCACTGGCTTGACTAGAACCAACTTGACCTCCCTCTCAAGGGTGTTCTCTCACTACGTGACCTCCCCCTCTAGATGTCTGAGCAGGGGTAATGAAACTGGCACCAGGACTACGGACTGAGAACCTTGATGAGCTACGCCTATGATAAGTCTTGGGTAGTACTACCTCACATGCCCAAGCTCTCCACTCTCAAACAACCTCGAGTTGAATAAGGTTGCTGAGACTGATATTTCCCCTAAGGACATGAATACCCACTAGAGGAACCCTATATCAACGGAGCACGGTATGAGGTCGCTAGAAGAGTGCTAAAGTGCTACAACCCATATTCGCGCACGATAGATCACACCGTAAGTAAGTCGACATAAATATAAGAAGATATTATCTTTGAGATGATAAGAAGTTAATACTATTGGTCTTAAACGACACAAGGGCATATAAGAGTGGCTAACAAGTGTTAGAAGTTAAACGAATCAAGTATGTTGTAACCCGTATTTTTGGGTAAAACTAGAGGTGCTTAATATTCCCAAAAATTCATGTTTTAAGGTATTTGAATCACATAATATCTGTATCATAAGTCTTGACTTCAAACGAGTGATGAAAAAGAAGTCGATAAAAGTTGTCGCAACTTACGTTCATAATTTTACTTAAACTTTAGGTAAAATTTTACTAATCTTTTCTCCCAATTTACTTAGAATTAAGGGGTGATCTATCCACCAAATTGAAGATCTATGAGTGTAGTTTCCAACTCATTAAACCGTTTGTCGATACGATCTCTGAGTAGAGAGATATTCGCATTTTCGCNACATACATATATATATATATATATATATATATATATATATATATATATATATATATATAAGATGCCTCAACCCCGTTTTGAGTCATTCTTTTTCAGTATATTCAGACCTTAGAACACTAAAAATACTCTCTCAAGGTTCTCTCATTATCCATGACCAAACAAAGGGCAAACAACACAAATCAAGTGTCGGGAATCCCCTGGTGCTAGTATGTTTCTTGTTCTTCTTGTTGTTGCTGATTTTTGTGTGATTCTAGCTCGTGTGCGAGGTTGTTTTAAGTGGTTTATGTTCTGTACAATACTCCCTCAAGTTTTTAATATAAACCCTAGGTGATTTCAAGTCTTCTAAAGTGATTCTAGTGCCGAAAAACCCTAATTGATTGCTAGTTTTGCTTCCTTGTTCTTATGGTAGCATTGAGAGATATTTCGCAGTCAATTAAGCACAAGTTGGAGTTGTTGTTTCTATTTAAAGGTAAGGAATCTATTACCCTATATGTATTTATGATTATCCAAGTTACAGCTAAGTCGTTGAAGCTAGAACTTGTGAGATATATATCGAAGGCTTGTTAGTAATGTTGTTGGTTGGTGGACTGTTTTGGGAGGCTCAATATGATTATATTGATGTTGTTTTGGCTGTTTGGTGATTGTTTTATCTTGTGTGAAGTCATATAAATAGGGGAGGTGCTGTTCGTGTCATCTAAAATAGGTTGCGGTCGATACATAATAGTTACGACACTTAAACGATAACGATTACTGTTTACATCACTGTTCTCTATCCTTGTTTATATTACTGTTCTTACTTATGCTTTCGTGCCTTAAAAAATCAGTACTTTATTCGTAGTGATGTCATTTTTATTTGTGGATACTGCATGTCATGTTTCAGGTCCTGATAGACAGGTAGACGCAGTTCCCCCACCACAGTAGGCTGCCCAGTTCAGCGGTTATTGGCGAGATCCCTTCTCCGGACTTGCCGTGGTCTTGGTATGAATTTTATTATAGATATTATGGGTATGTCAAGGCCCTTTTACAGTAATGTTGTTGCACTTATGTTCCTTTAGAGGCTCAGAGACAGATGTCGACTTATGTATAGTTTGAATTGCTTTGTCGATTGATTTTTGTTGTATAGTCTCTCATGGCAGCTTGTCAGCTCGTACCTTATATATAGCTCATGACAACTTTTTCAGCCTACGTTATATATGTTCATGGCATTATTTGTCATTGTTTGTTATTTAGGATTCATGTCTACCAATTATATTGATCTCGTCGGCCTGTATAGATAATAAGAAAGGTTAGATAAAATATACGTTGGTGCTCGATAGGTATGGCCCAGGTGCTAGTCATGGCCCTCCAGTTCGGGTCGTGAAAAACTTGGTATCAGAGCAAATCTGTCCTAGGGGATGTCTATGAGTTATGTCTAGTAGAGTCTTGATTATTAATGTGTAGCGTGCCACATTAATAATCAGGAGGCTACATGACATCTAGGGTTTTTACCTTCTTCCTGAATCTAGATCGTGCGTAGAGTTGAGTCATAAGTGTTCGTCTCTAATATTCACCTTGTTTTCTTTCAGCGATGCCTTTGACTAGGAAGCAAGAGATTAGTAGACGGATTGATATAGCTGTGAGAGAGGGTACCAGTCAGGTGCCACCAACCAGAGCAGGCCAAAGTGAGGCTCAAAGTGAGATGTCGTCTCATACCTCATCTACTCCGTCTCCTTGAGAGGATATTAGGAGGCACCCAACACCTCCAGTTCCTCCATCTAGCACTACAGACGAGGATATATGGGGTGCGGTGCAGTTGTTGACTAGATTAGTAGCTGCTCAGGCTCAGAAGCAGAATATTGGTGCTGCTGATAAACTCGTTAGTGTGAGAGTTCGTGATTTAATTAATCTAGACCCTCCAATGTTTACCAGATCAGACCCTAAGGAGGACCCGCAGACTTTTATTGATCAGGTTCATCATACACTGTGGGTTATGCTTGCTAGTAAAATGGAGACAATAGAGTTGGCTTCTTATCAGTTACGGGATTTAGTGGTTTTTTGGTATGATAGTTGGGAGAGATCTAGGGGTCCGAACACTCCTCCAACTGTGTGGAAGGAATTTTCTGAGGCCTTTCTTCGTCACTACTTGCTAGTTGAGATACGATGATCTAGAGCTGATAAGTTCTTGAACCTTCGACAAGGTAATATGAGTGTGCGAGGGTATAGTATGCAATTTGATTCTTTAGCAAGGTATACTCCCCACATGGTGGCCGAGTTGAGCGATATGGTGCACCTGTTCGTGAACGGGTTGGGACTACATATGATAAATGAGTGCACGACAGCCTCCTTGGTAGATGACATGGATATTTTTAGTATTCAGGGTTATGACTGGACACTAGAGGATCGTAAGCCAGCAATGGGCATATAGGGAGAAGGATAGGGGCCAACATAAGAAGGTGAGATTCGCAGGGTATTTTGATGACTTCAAAGGTAGTATCAGGCCCTAGTCTTTGAGGAGTTCGACGCCATTTGTAGCTAGTGCTCCTCCACAGTTTCAGAGGCCTCGGTATGATTGATTTACCTATATTGTCTTAGGTTAGAGTTCGCGTGTATCACGCTCACAATATCATAGAGATACTAGTCAGACGAGACCCCCAACACCTCATTGTGATGAGTACGGTAAGGCCCACTTTGAACTGTTCCATCGAGGTTCCGATGCATGCTATTCTTGCGGACGTCCTAGCCATATGATGCGGAATTGTCCTAATAGAGGAGGTGGTAGCATGGCTCAAGCGACTGATCTATGTCTGGATCTTCGTCATCAGTTCAACCTCCAACACGGGGTTTTCAGCAGTCGGTAGGTCGTGGTAGAGGTAAAAGTGCAATCCCGAGTTCGAGTGGTGCTCAAAATCGAACCTATGCTCTAGTAGGTCGACTAGATCTCGTGTTGTCTCTAGATGTTGTTACAGGTATACTGTCTGTGTTTTCTTATGATGTATATGCGCTGCTTGATTCGAGACCTACATTATCATATGTTACACCCTTTGTGGCTAATAAGTTTGGCGTTAAACTGGAATTGATAAGTAAACCACTTGCGGAATCTACTCCGATAGGAGATTCTGTGATTGCTAGAAGGGTATATAGAGGTTGCACAGTGATAATTTGTAGTCGTCAAACCTCGGCAAATTTATTTGAGTTAGATGGTTGATTTTGATATGATAATGGGAATGGAATGGATGGCCTCATGCTATGCAAATGTTGATTGTCGTACGAAGATGGTTAGGTTTCAGTTTCCTGGTGAACCCGTTATTGAATGGAAGGGGAATATTGCGATGCCGAAAGGTAGGTTTATTTCCTATCTTAAGGCAAGGAAGATGATCTCAAAAGGTTACATTTATAATCTCGTTCCCATTAGGGATGCGGAGGCGAAGCCGCCTACTCTACAATCAATCCCCATGGTCAATGAATTTCCATATATTTTCCCAGATGAACTCCCAGGCCTTCTTCCTAAAAGGGAGATTGAGTTTAGCATTGATGTGTTGCCTGACACTCAACCTATCTCTATCCCTCCATACAAGATGGTGCCGACATTGTTGCGAGAGTTGAAGGCGTAGTTGAAAGACTTGCTGGATAAGGGCTTCATTAGGCCTAGCACTTCACCTTGGGGTGCGCCAGTCTTGTTTGTATGGAAGAAAGATGGGTCATTAAGGATGTGTATCGATTATCAACAGTTGAACAAGTTTACTATAAAGAATAAATATCGACTCCAAGGATTGACGACCTGTTTAACCAACTCCATGGTGCCAAGTATTTCTCCAAGATTGACTTACGTTTAGGGTATCATTAGGTGAGGGTTAAGGAGAAGGATATTTCAAAGACGGTCTTCCGGACAAGATATGGGCACTTTGAGTTCTTGGTGATGTCGTTCAGGCTAACAAATTCCCCAACAACTTTTATGGATCTCATGAATGGTGTATTCTAGCCCTATCTTGATGTGTTCGTGATCGTATTCATTGATGACATTCTGGTGTATTCTCGTTTGGAGGCGGAATATGCGGGCCACTTGCGGATAGTATTACATACGCTTCAGGACCGTAGGTTATGTGCTAAGCTCTCCAAATGTGAATTATGGCTGAACTCAGTAACATTCCTTGGCAATGTGATAACTGACCTGTGTATTAGCGTCGACACTCAGAAGACCGAAGCAGTAAAGAATTGGTCGAGACTTACAACACCATCAGAAGTCTGCATCTTCATGGGGCTAGCAGGATATGATAGGCAGTTTGTAGAAGGTTTTTCCTCTATATCAGCACCATTGACTAAGTTAACACAGAAAGCTACCAAGTTCCAGTGGTCTGACACTTGTGAACGAAGTTTTCAGGAGCTTAAAAATCGATTGACATCCGCGCTAGTGCTGACTCTCCCAGCAGGAACATAAGGTTATGTGGTATATTGTGATGCCTCAGTTATAGGTTTCTGTGTGTATTGATGCAACATGGGAAAGTGATTGCTTATGAATCAAGACAATTGAAGAAGTATGAAAAGAATTACCAGACTCATGATTTGGAATTGGTTTTAGTAATATATGCTTTGAAGATATGGCGGCACTACGTATATGGTGTCCATGTTGACATCTACATAGATCACAAGAGTTTACAATACATCTTCAAGAAGAAGGAGTTGAATTTGAGGCAGCGTAGGTGGCTTCAATTACTGAAATATTATGATGTCGAGATATTGTACTATCCCAGTAAAGCCAATGTTGTGGAAGACGCTCACAGTTGTATGTCAATGGGAAGCTTAGCACAAATTGAGGCATGTAGATAGGGGTTGACTAAAGAGCTTCATCATCTGGCCAATACGAGAATCAGATTGTTAGACTCTAATGAGGGAGGTGTTACCGTACAGAATACATCAGAATCACCTTTGGTAGCCGAGGTAAAAGTACGGCAATATGAAGATCCTACCTTAGTATGATTGAGAGAGAGCATTTAGCAGTATAAAATTACGGCTTTCGAGATCGGATGAGATTGGGCACTAAGATACCAGGCCGATTATGTATGCCTAATGTGGTAGGGTTGCAAGAGAAGATTATAATTGAGATTCATCAGTCCCGATATTTCATCCATACCGGCTCGACAAGGATGTATCATGACGTTAAGGAGTAGTATTGGTGGGATATTATGTAGAAGTCTATTTCAGAATTTGTAGCCAGTGTGCTAATTGTCAAAAAGTAAAGATCGACATCAGAAACCTAGTGATTAATATGGACTTCATTATTGGATTACCTCGCTCTTATCATAAGTTTGACTCCATCCGGGTGATAGTTGATCGACTTACAATATGTGCCCATTTTCTGCCACTTACGACAACTTACACGACTGAAGATTATGCAAAGTTGTATATCAAGGAGATTGTGGGCTTCATGGTGTGCTGATATCTATTATATCAGACCGAGGAGCTCAATTTACAACTAACTTTTGGAGGTCTTTTCAGAAGGGTTTAGGCACACAAGTGAATCTCAGCACTGCATTCCATCCGCAGACTGACGACATGCTGAAAGTACCATTCAGACACTTGAAGATATGCTACAAGCATGTGTTCTAGATTTCAAGGTGAATGGGATGACCATCTGGCACTCATAGAATTCGCCTACAATAATAGCTACCATTCAGTATTAAAATGGCCCCGTACGAGGCACTGTACGGGAGTAGATGTAGATCACTAGTTGGATGGTTCGAAGTCGGTGAGACAGAATTATATGGGCCAGATTTGATTCACCAAGCCATTGAGAAGGTGAAAGTGATACAAGAACGACTCAGGACGGCACAAATCAGGCAAAAGTCTTATTCCGATGTCCGACATCATGATTTTGAATTTGAGGTTGGTGATTGGGTTTTCCTGAGGATCTCGCCGATGAAGGGTGCTATGCATTTTAGGAAGAAGGGTAAGTTGAGTCCACAGTATATCGGGCCGTACAAATTCTTCGATAAATTGGATAGGTTGCTTATGAGTTAGAATTGCTATTCGAATTGTAATTTGTCCACCCAGTATTCCATGTATCTATGTTGCGGAAATGTATTGGAGACCCTTCTCGGGTCATCCCTATCAAATATGTACAAGCTACAGAGGATCTATCATAGCAAGAAGTGCCAGTGGCTATATTAGATCGACAAGTCTGCAAGCTAAGAACAAAGGATGTAGCTTTCGTCAAAGTATTATGGAGGAACAAGAATACAGAAGAAATGACATGGGAAGCAGAAGAGGAGATGAAGTCTAAATACCCTTACCTGTTCCAGATTGAAGATAATAAGGATGCCGGGGGAACGCAGGACGCTTTAGAAGGAGAAATGACTCTATGATATAAGCAATAACTTGAGAATACTCTCAATACAAAATGGTGATATGCTGATAATGTACATATCCATAATTCTTTGTATAGCCTTGTAAGGCCATAGGTTGGGTTTAACTACTTGCAAGTTTGACTAGTGTCCGTCGGAATCCACGATGAGTTAGACTCCCCATAAACCCTTACTTTCAAGGACAAATGTTCCTAAGGGAAGAGGGTGTTACAACCCATATTTGCACACGTTAGATCACGCATAAGTTAGTTGACGTAAATTAAAGATGATATTATCTTTGAGATAATAAGAAGTTAATCCTATTTGTCTTAAACGATACAAGGGTGTATAAGAGTGGTTAACAAGTATTAGAAGTTAAACGAATCAAGGATGTTGTACCCTATATTTTCAGGTACAACTAGAGGTGCTTAATGTTCCCAAAACATCGTGTTTTAAGGTATTTGAACACATAATATCCGTATCATAAGTCTTGAAGTCAATCGAGTGATGAAACAAAAGTCGACAAAAGTTATCGCAACTTACGTTCATAATTTTAATAAACCTTAGGTCAAATATTACTAAGATTGTCTCCCAATTTACTTGGAATTAAGGAGTGATCCACCCACCAAATTGATGATCTATGAGTCTAGTTTCCAATGCATTAAGCCGTTTATCGATACGATCTCCGAGTAGAGAGATATTCACGTTTTCGTGAGACTGCACCAAGCATGGTATTGATGGATAGGGTGACATAACTCCTCAGTAGGTTGTCTGATTCACATGGTTGTTGTTGCACTCCACTTCTCTGGAGCTGCTATGCAAGGGTCGATAGGTATTGTTGTATAATAATTTGGCCTTTTGGGTACGGAGCGGCCGTGTCCTAGCCTATTTATGTATTATGGCACTCTTAGAGGCTTGCAGACTAGTTCTTAGTGTATGTATGTATCGTTATGGCCTTGTTGGTGTTGGTTATATGTATATATTTTGTGTTAGGGCCAATGTTCTTGCAAGTTGATATGCATTTTTGTTTTGTTTATTATATTATTTGGAGGCCTCATCGGCCCAAGTTCCGTGGTGGGGGTTCTAAGTACTGCAGTTGGTTCGCATGGGCCCCGAGCATCGTGTTCCGGCTGCACCCCCCAAAGGTTGAGGTGTGACAGGATCAAGTTGACGCTGCAACATCTTTTGGATATGGATTGGCCCTTCCAGAGTCAGGTGATTACCCATGTTACTTGAGTCGTTTGAGCCCAGGCTTCAGATTGATTCTAGTTAGGGCACTTGCCAATGTCTGGCACATAGATTTGTGCTTTGAGGTACTGAGGTTGGATCATGATCATGCATTGATATCCTAGACTCATGCATTGAATCATACATAGATTTGATATTGAACGACGAGCATGCACGGGTAGCTTAGACTCTTGCAGAGGATCTTATACACATTTGAATGTTAATAGACTCATATCATGATAATGAAAGAATTAAGAAACTGATATTGTACTCCATCTCTTTGTTTAAGAAGCATGCCTAAATTCAAAATTTATCATGTCATTGCTTTTGGACTGGAATGATGATATTTCACATTTCTATTGAGTTGCTCGTAAGTGTCAGTGTGAACCCCTCCTCACTACTTATTCGAGGCTAGAGTTGATAATTACCGAGTATCGTAGTTTTGTACTCAAACTACACCTCCGCACATTTTGTGCATATTCTGAGACTGGTATTAGTGGTACCACTTTGAGGTTACTAGGAGTACTATTGGAGACTTCATGGTGAGCAGCTATACTTGACCGATCTGCAACATAGGGAGTCCCCCTTCCCTATTAATTTATTTTTATATATTTCTTTTCCGTATAGATGTATTTGATCACTTGATTCTAGTTGTTCTTATATGATGCTCGTGACGTAGTGACATCAGGTTTTTGGCTTTGTTAGATAGTTGTGGTCATATTTAGATTATGTTGTTGAATTTGTACTTATGATATTGAGTTGACATTTATTCCTTATTTTTATTTATATCAAGAAACAAGTAATATCATAATAATTGGATATTGTGATGTTGATTGAGTGTTGGCTTTCCTAGCAAGCGGGTTAGGCGCCATCACCAACTTGGTGGGATTTACGAACGTGACAATTTTGATGTTGTTTTAATTGTTTTGAGCCTTTGAAAAAGTTTGTATAGGATGTACGAACTTGTTAGGATTATTAGACGGGGTCCTGGTGGACTCAAGTGAGTTTCGGAGCATTTCGGATAGCATTTGAACTGCTAGTATTCTGGTGTACGCTAGTGTATCGCGATCGCGTAGAAGAAATTAGTCGGGAGTTTTTGTGATTTGTGATCGCGTATTGAAGGGAGCTGGTGCATTACGTTCGTGTGGGAGGAGGTTGCGATTGCATAAGGAACAAGCCAATTGGTCTTCGCGATCGCATGAGCCCAGTTTCGATTGCGATTAAGAAATTGTCTCCACGGGTATATTTCATCCACATTTCGGGATTTTGTCCATTTTAACCATTTTTTGAGACCTAGACTTCCAGAAGAGGCAATTACTTAGGAGATGTTTACCCGAACTTCAAAATTATATATTCTAACTTCAATTTGACTGAATATGTTGAGTAACCATGGATTTCTGCACCTAAACCTAAGGATTTTGAAGAATGAGAATGAGGGTTTTGCCATAAAGAGTAATTATTTTCTTTTAATGTTTTGAACACCAATTTGAAGTTTGATTTTGTAAAAATACATATATTTGAACTGCACAGGTTGTGGGTGACCAAATATTGTGTTCAATCTTAGACTTCGGGCATGTGGGTCTGGGCTTGCATTTATTGGCTTTTTCAAATTTCATTAAGATTGAAAGAGTTTATATTAGAATTGATTCATAAATCATTGATTGACTTCTTTGTGTGTTATTTAGATAGATTTGGATCATTTGTGGGAGAGTTTCAAAAGAAAAGCGGCATTAGGGTTGAAACAGTTCTAGAAGAAGGTAAGTCTCTTGTCTAACCTTGTCAAGAGGGAATTTTCTAAACACTATACTTGTGTTGTATGTGCTACGTGATTTGCGGGTGACGTATATGCGTAGTGATGAGCATATACACATAGACTAAGTGTATACCATGTTTGGGTAGTTTTAGGCTTCCTTATGCCTTGTTTTGTTATGTGTTATTCATGACTTATGCTTTTATTTGGTTGTATGAATACGTGAGCACAATTATCATGGTAGAGATCACGTGTTAGCTTTTGACATATTATTTTGGCATGAAGGGTATTTTCGAGGTTGTTGATATACTTGATTTAGTCGAAGTCATTCTTTATATCGTGAACACACATCCACATATTTATTACTTATGCGCTTGTGCATCTTATTTTGTTATTTCTTGGACATATGAATATATCCTTGGAAATGGAGATCGTGATACACATTGATATGATTATGACACATTTGGATATTATGAGCAGATTGATATTGTTTTGGCACGATTGTTTATGTTGTGCGGTTATTGTGATATTGATATGTCATGGCACGATGGATTTTCGTACGGCGCTTGGATATGGATCCGTACATCTATAGTCATGTGATTACACAAGTTAAATTAGGCTATGTGAGCGCAGGTGATACGCGTAATGTGTTGGAGCATGTGGGACGTGCTGGATCATGATGTAGCATAAAGGATGTACCGGATATTTCTTATAATTGAATCGTGATCATGCATGATCTCCCTAGACTCATAGGTGCTACTTGGTGCATATCATTTGTATATGCGAACATGGACATTCAATTATGTTTTCATTATCTTATTTTGAGAAGCATGCTTACCCTATCTCTGATATGTTGTTCTCGGATAATTTCTCTAATCCCATATTATTATGAACGGTTCAGGTGTGAAAGTGAGTGTCACATATTGTCAAAATCTAGTTGCTACCTTTTTGAGATTAGGCTTGATACTTTCAAAATACCTATTATTTTTGTACTCATACTATATTTATGTATATTTTGTGCAGATACTAGTGTTGGTCCTAGCGATACGGACGATGCCTAGTTATTGACTATTAGAGAGTCGTGGTGAGCTGCTATGACGGTGTTTACCGTGAAAATGGTAATTAGAATTATATTTGATTTTGTGGTTCTAAAAATATGTGACCTATTTTTATGCTAGTTGTTTAGGCGATAGATGCTAAGTAAGAGATTAGAAAATGAGATAAGAGCTTGAAAATAAGGTGGTAACCAAACCAATAGGCTGATAAGCGGGGTCTCGAGCTTGCTTATTCGGGCCTCGAGGTCGAGTCCTATAACCTACCGTGGGCAGTCGATGGGAGGACTAACAGCTATAATAGATTCAATGACGGTTCTTTATGGCTAATGATAAGCAATAAATGAAGAACAATAGATGGAATAAAATAAATGTAAGTAATAGATGAAGCATTAAGAGCAAGACAATATGTTAAGTTAGAGAGCAGGGAGAATGTTCTTGTGTATTTAGTATTGAATATCCCGTCCTTACAAAATGACAAGGATTCCCTTTATATATGAGGGGGAATCCCAACACAGTATAAATGCATTAATACAAAGATATGGGGCTGGTACAGCCATTTAATTCCTTGATTCGTTTTTGGACTAGTCCACTAGGCTTTGTCAGCTCTATTTACGCGCCTAGGGAACTTCACCCTGATCCACTGAGACCACTAATTTACATTGCCTCGGGGCCAGTCGTTACTTGCACTTCCCCGAAGTCGATCACTGAGAACCCTTGAAGTCGATAACTGAAAACCTTTGAGATGCCTTGATGATCGTAAAATCGAATCGTCGATTTCTACAGTATATAGATAGTCCCCGTGTTTCCTAGAACAAAGTGATAGGGAACATTTTTGAACTTCCACTCCTTAAGCGTTAATGACGTCAACCTATCAGAGCATTAAATGCCATAACTCAAAAGCCGCGCAAGGGTCACCGTCAACACGACTATCGAGAAGTCCACGAACCACTATTCGTTCGTCCTTTCCGTTGCCAATATGTCTCCTATAAATACCTCAATCGTTTGATAATTCACACTTTTACAACATCTTCAAGTTCTCAGAGCCAAGGCCATCCCCTTTCATATTCTTTCTTCTTCTATTTTTTATTCTTTACCCACTTTCTCAGAAAAGCCTTTTCACCACCATGGCTGGAACCTCTAAAATAGTGCCTCGAAAAGAGGATGCTGCCTCTTCTTCTCGAACGTCCAAAGGAAAGCCCAAAGTGATACCCACCATTGAATAATGTATGCCTACAGAGTTTAACACGGTGAAGGATTTTTCCGTCGACAAGCCCTCGTCTATACCAGGCTAATGTGAACACCTGTCCCAGTATATTAGCGTCGTGACCGATATAGAGAAAGTGAAGGAAGACTGCCAATGGAAGGAGGTAGTGCTGGTTGAGATCCCCCGTCCTAGCGAGAGCATAACGGACCACAAGGCTGGCTTCCTTTATGTATATACATATCCATTCACTTTGGGTCCCGTCGATTCTTCGAACCCTTCTTCCCCGGCGATAGATCCGGTTATCCTCGATTTCTGTGACAATTACCGAGTGATGCTTGGCCAAATCTATCCATCTTTCTGGAGGATAGTCTACATGCTCTGTTACTTCTTCAACAGGGTTGCATGTACGACTTTTACCCTTGACCATTTGATTAGATTGTACAGCCCTCGATTTTATCGAGGTTTAACTAAGCTTCATCCTCGGTCCAAGAAGCCGTTTTTCTCGAGCATTGACGAGGACAAGGATCGAGGGTGGATGAGTAGGTTTGTCCGAGTGAGGACCTCGGACATCATCCCGGCCGAAGGGATGCTACTCCTGGTGGAGTGGAACACGCAGCATAAGTACCTCTCCTTCGAACATGCTTTATTGTCTTCTTACCTTTAATCCAAAAAATGATCTCCCCTTTGTTTATGCAGCTACCATTTGGTATCCTGAAGCGGTCCAGAACCATGGTAAATCCTTCTGGACACCTATATCATATTTTTATATTTCATCCCCATATTCTCCGTGCTAATAAATTTTGATCACTATTTTTGCGCAGGCCTTGGCGACGGAATGCAGATGAGACCGCCTCCCGACGGCGAGGTGGAGGCTCCGGAGCCTGATAAGGGTAAGAAGAGGAAAAAAGAGGCGGCTGCTGATTCTCCTACGGAAAAGAAACCTAAATCACATAGGCCTCGAGCTGCTGCCAAGACCTCGGCTTCAGCTTCTGGAGTAAGTCCCAATACTGGGGACGAAGGCGATGATGAGGATGAATTCCGTTTGGTTTAAAAGATGAGGTCGGGCACGGATGTCCCGCAAGCGTCCCGACCAAAGGCTGCTGAATCGGGAACGGTCAATTCAGATCGGTCCCGTGTGGTGCAGACCTTCGAGGAGGGTGCGAACGCGGTCCTTGAGCCCTTGGTCGAATGTGATGCAGCTCTTGTCGAGGAGACCGTTGCTGCTGGTTCCAAAGGGTCTGGGCCCGAAGCTTTACGGGGACAGGATTTTCCCCTTGGTGATATCAAAGTCCTCGGTGCTCTTAATTTGGGTCCTCGGTTCTCGCTCAGGGAATACAAGGACGCTCAAGACCCAAATGCTACCAACGTGGAGGGTCCTCTCGGAGGGGGAGGCAAGCTTGACAAGTTCCTTGATGGCATTGACGATGTCAGTGGGGACATTGATCTCGACGCTCCCAACGCTATCGAGGAAGCGGAGAGGTTCCAGCAGAAGGTGATAGCGTTTTATATATAATTTTCTAGTATCAAGTACCATTCCTCGTTTTTTCTGACTCTTCCGTTTTGTTGTAGGCTAAGAAGATGTATGATCACGCCTTCTCTAGGCTGCAAGATGAGCTTTCTTTCCGTGGGAAGGAGCTTAAGAAGTTCACCTTGGGACTACAGGAGTCGGAGGCCTCCTCTGCCCGGAAGGAGGAGGAGTTAAACGAGCTTCGAGCGAATTTGGAGGGAGCGCTCCGAGAAAAGGCTGGCCTTGCTAAGCAGGTAACTTTTTATTCATAGATTCGTTCACCATTCTCATAATTCGAGTGTTTATCGATTTATCCTTTCCTTTGTAGATCGGGCAGAAGGTGTTCTCGTGGGGGGACTTCGGGAAGAAGTTGCTGCTATGAATACAGAGATCCTCGAGCTGAGGAGGCGAAATGAGGTTGTGACCTCGGAGTTGGAATCGACCTAGGATCTTCTCCGAAATGCTCGAAAGGAAGTTGCTGCGCTATCTGTTGCCAAGTCCGAGGTCGAGGAGAATGCCGCTACATATCTAAGAGACGCCGCTACTGTGAATAAACTAGCCCGAGAGATATCAGAGGGGGCCGAGCAAAAGCTGACTCGGGCTATCGCTTACGCTCCCGCAGAGGTGAGGAGGCAAACCTTAGAGGAAGCCAATGTTGAAGGTGCCGATCTTTCAGCTAGGATCGAGGAGGCCCGAGATCTGGAAGAAGAGTTGGCATTCTTAGTCGCCTTGGATGATGATCCCGGAGATGGTTCAGAGGGAAGTGGCGATGAAGAGTAGGCCTGCGTCGCCTTTGTCTTTCTTTTCTTTCTTTTTGTATGTATTCCTGGGGAAACAGGTCTTGTAAAGGTGCCTCAAACATATTTTTGGTAATGTAAAAAAAGATTTTTGTTTCCAGCGTTGCATTCTTTATTTTTTAGTGATCATGCGGAATTCATTCTTCGACTTTTGATGTCGACTCATAGGAGTCCGTATTAGGTGGAAATCGGGACCCTCGAGATCGATCACCATCTCGAGATTAGGTCGTTAGCTCCGTTGGGCCGATGCTTATAATAGTAGGAATCCTCGGGGTCTCAATATTTCCCGAGCACCGCGTGATAGCATTATTCATGCGACATGGTAGTGGGGCCCCCGGGGTGGTCCCACCAGTACGTTTCCCAAAAAGTGATACTGTCATGGCCAGACTTAATTGGTCTTTTGGATAGGCGAACAGTCACCGCTTGCCTCTATATATGCACTCGCTCATTCCTTAACCGGAGATTCTGCTACTCTGGGTAACTATTCCTTTCATAGAACTCTTGTTCTTTGTGCTAGTTCTCTCGTCGTTTCAACTCAAAGTCTTCGCCCAAATCTTCATCCTCCTCTTCCAATTTTAGCGTAGCCATGGCTATTACATTGAAATCTGTTCGTCAAGGAGAGGGGATTTCTGCCTCTGTTCCGTGTTAGGTCGGTGGTACACCGCCGGTATTCGGTGAGCGAGCCTCAAGGTGCTTTGTCTCGAGGAGAGACTTTATGTTGGAGAGACCTCCCAACGTCCACGGGCATCGGGAGCATGCATCGAGGTTCATCTCCTCAATAGGGAAGGAACATCTCGAGACGATTAGGAAAGACTGCAGATGGGGAGAAGAAGTAGTACTGCAGGTACCTTCCCCGGAGGAGAGCATCATGACCCATGTCGAGGGGTTTTTGAACGTGTATACATATCTTTTTACGTTGGGCTCCCCTGACAGGGTCGTGCTTGAGTTCTGTAGGAGGTATCAGGTTACCCTGGCGCAGGCTCACCCGTCCCTTTGGAAGATAGTGCTGATGATAAGGTACTTTGCGGACAAGGCCAGGCTCGAATTCACCCTTAGCAATCTCGTTAGGTTATATCAGACTCTTCATTACCGGGGCTTGATTACTCTGCGACGTCGATCAACATGGTCCCCTGCTGCTAGCGATGAAGAGGACGAGGACCGAGGGTGGATGAGCCGGTTTGTTCGAGCACGAACAGTTGATATTATCCCTGGAGAGTTTTTGCCGTTTACTGAGAAAAGGAATCCCCCACGTAAGTGGTATACTTGTATTTTTATCACTTTTTCCATAGTAGAGGCGGACTCCATAAAGATGTTTTTTTCATTTCATTTTCTTTAGAGATTCCTTGGCTGCCGGACGAGGTTCCTAACCTGGCGGAATGGTCTTGTAAGGTGGCAGCTTGCTCGACTTATGGTAAGCGCAAATAGTGAGACCCGTCCAAGGGGAGATGGGAAGCAAAGCACCATGGTAGGTGTTCAGTGGCTCGTTTTCTCAGAAAAGGTACTTTCTTTTTAGCGCACTGACTGTGTCGCCGCAGGTGTCGGAGGTTTTTCTGAGATGAGGCCGTGTCACCTGGGGGAGAAGGAGAGATCGCCAGCCTCGGGGCCGAGGATAGATCATAAATGGAAAGAATCTTCGAGGTGTGAAGATGCTTGAAGCGGGGCGAGTCCTCATCTGAGGTTCAAAAGAGATGAGTCGGCCGAGCTTCCGGCTTTGGAGGCTTCTGTTTTTTAAAAAACATTTCCTGTTCCTGTCAAAGGTACTTCGAGGGACAAGGGTCATCCGACGCTTTCCTCTTCTCCAACCGAAGGCATTTCGGGGTAAACTAAGCCATAAGACATTGGCTCGACCTTTAGTGAGGCTCTGCGGCTGTAAGCCCCCATGAAATTTTTACTCAAAAACCCGAGATCTCGTAGTGCCAAGTTAGGAATATGAATTTTGGCTTGAATCTGTCGCATTCTTGGGTCATGTCGTCTCCAGGGAAGGAATTATGGTTGATCCTCAAAAGGTTGCAGCGGTGAAGAATTGGCTAGACCTACCACTCCAACAGAGATTCGTAGTTTCTTAGGTTTGGCTGGGTACTACAGAAGATTTGCAGAGGGTTTTTCTACTCTTGCCTCTCCATTGACTAAATTGACGTAGAAAGTAGTTAAGTTCCAGTGGTCCGATGCTTGTGAAAGGAGTTTCCAAGAATTTAAATCAAGATTGACTACAATACCGGTATTGTAAGGCCCCGTGAAAATTTGTACTGAAAACCTAGTAGCTCGTAGTGCCCAGTTCCGAGTATGCGTTCGGACCCTTTGTACTGATCTAAGCATTTAAAAATCAAGAATCAAAGTTTTCCAGAAAAGTGCTATTATGCGGTCCAGAATGCGGTCGCAAATCAAGTATGCGGAACGCATTTCTATCGCAGAGTGAGTCAGTGTGTTAGTCAAATTTGAGGTCAAAATGTGGTCCATTATGTGATCGCATAACTGATATGCGGACCGCATAGTCGTCGCATAATCATCTTGGAATTTTGTAGAGGGCAGTTATGCGGTGCATTATGCGACCGCAGAATGGGTATGCGGACCGCACTTCTGCCGCAAACCCAAACAGAATGTTCAGAGTTTTGGAGCAATTTTGCGGTCCATTCTGCGGACCGTATTTCCACTTTGCGATCGCAAAACGCGACCGCAAACCTGACTCGGGCTCCTATTTTTCTAACTTTTAAACCCGACCCCTTCTTCAATAAAACACCCCAACCCCTCATTTTAACGTATTTTTTGAACAAACTAGAGAGAGGGAAGAGAGAGTCCCACCTTCATCAATTTGATTCTTCAAAGTCACCCGGGCCGGGGAAATTTCAAGTATTGTCTTCATCTTCATTCTTGCAGGTAAAATCCCCAACCCTTTTTCATATGTTTTTAGATTTAAACAAAAAGGGGGATTCTCATGCATTGATTCTTGAAAATGGAAGTTGAAATACACATGCATGTCTTTTAAAACCTAAAATCTAGTAAGAGGAATTGGGTAGAAGTAAAGGGTTGCAAAAGAGGGGTTGACAACCTAAAATAAGTTCGGGTAGTAATTGTGAACTTCAATTCTAAGATATATGTGTTAACTTGTGAACTAGATTGTCGGTACTAGGCTGTTGGTGAGCCGAAGTAGAAGTAAAAAGGGAAACTCGATTCCAGGTATGTATGGCTAACTTTAACCTTTGTAAAGTCACCTTGTTTGGTGTACGAGTAATTGGTATTGATACTTATGTGGACTATTTTTGAATTCTTGTGATTAATATGCCTTGGAAGTTGTTGGTTAAGTTTCCCAATATAATGGTATGAGTAAATGGCAACAAACCAAGTGTGTATGTGTGAATGTGTTTATGTGGTAAGAGCTGTGTAACAAATGATGGAAAGAGATCGTAATTGATGCAATTGAAACAACTGTGGTAATATCATATGCGACTTGTCGTGGGCAATTATCATTGTGAAATTGTTATTGTTGTTGTGAAATGATATTCTGGATGGCCTGAAGCCATGTGATTGGACTGTGAACTAGTGTTGTTGTGTGAAATGTGATTGTCCAGTGGGATCGGGTTGCGCGCCGCAACACGAAGTAATAAGGTGTGGGTTGTGGTGATAAGGGTGGCCGAGGTAATAAGGGTGGCCGAGGTAATAAGGACGGAAAAGTGATCGAAATCACTATTGAAATGAACATATGTGAAAGTTGCGAAATCATTGATGTGATGAATAATGTTGAAAGGGGAAATGGAGATATTGTGAAAACTTGTTTGGCTTCGGTTGTTCCTTTCATGTGCATTTGATCGTTGATTCTATTACTGTTCGTTACTTGTGTATTGTTTGATTTTACTTGGGGTAAAGTTTGTTCATACATACCAGTACAATTCAAATGTACTGACGTCCATTTTGCCGGGGGCGCTACATTCGTGTTATGCTTGTAGGTGGATCTATAGCAGATACTCCAGTCCACCGACAGTAGCACTCCTTCACTTCCCATCAGTTGTATTGGTGAGCCCCTTTTCTTTCGGGACCCTGCGTGGCTCATGCCACTTTTCTTCCCGGAGTCTTATTTTGGTATTTGTGTAAGGTATAGCCGGAGCCTTTTTACCGGCAAGTATTGTATCACCCTTTTCTATCCTTAGAGGCTCCGTAGACAGGAAATGTGGGTTGTGAACTTATGTAAATATATATTTTGTATGTTGGGCGATGTAAGTTGTAAACCACGCTAAGAAACCATGTATGTTATGTATAATTTGTAAAAAGGTGTTTTAATTATAAATGGTTATTTGACTTGATTAATGAGTAATGATAACACGGGGCAACACGTGGGATAGGAAAGGCACCGAGGTCCGTTTGACTGGGGCTACCCGGTCGAGCGCCGGTCGCGCCCCTCGGTTTTGGGGCGTGACAAACTTGGTATCAGAGCCTAAGGTTTTAAAGGAGTCCTAGGATGTCTCGTAGCCGTGTCTAGTAGAGCCCTTCTTATCGGTGTGTTGTCGACCACATCTATAAGTAGGGGGCTACATGGACATTTAGGAAATTACCCTCTTCTTTGTTATTCTATATCGTGCAGTGAAGTGAAACGTGAAAGTATCTATGTCTATCTCGTGCTCTGTTCCGAATTTTTCAGTAATGGCACCTAAGAAGAGAGCTAGACTCGGCCTTGGGGCCAATGCCACCCCAAGTGCGGCTATGAATCATTTACCTGATGCCGTGGGTGACAGTGACTCCTCGGTCTTGAATCTACCTAACCCATCTATTCCATATAAAGTATTCCTTTTCCTACTGCGGCAGAGGGTGCTACCATCCCTCCCGCCGATATTCGTGATTCTGATGCAGTTCCAGCTTCCGATCCCGGGGTTTCTGATGGGGACCTTAGAGGAGCCATCCATATGTGGACCCAGTTAGTGGCCGCTCAGGCTCAGAGATCTCATGATGCCCCTGCGTCCTCCAGCGGACAGGGAGATTCCGCCAGCTCCAGAGTCAACCAGTTTCTGCGGTTAGCCCCTCCAGAGTTCTTAGGCACAGACCCAGAGGCCAATATGCAAGATTTCCTTGATGAAATGTATAAGACCCTTCGAGTGATGAAGGCTACAGAGACGGAGGGAGTTAAGTTGGCTTCATACAGGTTGAAGGGAGCAGCATATTCGTGGTTCGAGATGTGGGAGGATTCCCGTGGAGAGGGAAGACCTCCG
Organism: Nicotiana attenuata; assembly: GCF_001879085.1. Lineage (NCBI taxonomy): Eukaryota > Viridiplantae > Streptophyta > Magnoliopsida > Solanales > Solanaceae > Nicotiana > Nicotiana attenuata. The sequence continues at coordinate 82,074 of NW_017670392.1, forward strand.
GCTAGATGGGATGAGTTTGTAGATGCATTTATGGACCACTTCTTGCCTGCCGAGACAATGGCAGCCCGTGCCACTGAGTTTGAGGTCCTAAAGCAGGGCAGTATGAGTGTTTGGGAGTACCACATGGAGTTTGTGAGATTGTCCAAGTATGCTCCTCAGTTAGTGTCGACCATGGATGCTCTGTTAGCTTCAAGGTTTCACATATTAATTTTGATGATAACAAACCAACATAATTATTAATCAAAGAACACTTACTTGTGGTGATCTTATTTCTGCACAGGTTTATTCATAAAAGAAGATGATGGTAAATATCGAGACAAATACGGGAAAGAGAATATCATGTGAAGATTTTATCAAGGAAGATTATTTTCAGAGAGTTAATCTCCAAGCATCATAGAAGGAATAATATTTGAAAGTCAAGTTTCAAATATTGGATGGCTTACTACTATATTGGAAGAAGAATCTATGAAAGTTATGGAAGTAAAGTTTTTCAAGGAAAGTTGCTAAAATTATGGAGAAGATCTATTATTCTATAGAAGAAAGATTTTACAAGGCCAAGGAAGAATATATTTTCTATGGAAAGAAAATATATTATGGTGTAGTAAAATATATATTATGAAAAGAGACATCATGTCAAGTACTACAAGGAATTGGAAAAATCTTGTATTTAAGGAATGCTGCACAAAGAAGCCTATTTACTACGTATGAGATGGAAAGTACTGTTCTTATGGAAAGAAGCATGGGCTATGGAGTCAATCAAGAATTACTACAATCATGAAAAAGTAAATCATGGGATTTTGATTTAATCATCATGACTTATTGGAGGAAAATGAGGAATATGTTGAAGAAGAATCTTTAAGCAATGAAACGTAACTATGCACTGGAGACTTGGAAGGCATAAGGTCCAAAGTTATGAAAAGGATTAAAGAAAGAAGGTGGAATTACTTACTACCTTTCCTTATTACAATCAACAGATCGTGCACTTAATTACTTACGCTTCAAAAGGAAAAACTTTACTTCAGAATATAACGAACAACACAATATATGGAATCACATCCATATAAACTGGTCAAATATTCCATTACGTGAAAGGAGATATGGAAAACTTTTCCATTGAAGGAAGATATCAGGATGCATGACTCTCTTCATATAAGGAACAAATTTGATGAAATCAAGGAATTCTCTTGTGCCATATAATCCGGTAGAAGACCAAGGAAAGAAATTCAACTGGCTTGAAAGACGACTCGAAAATCGTCCAGATTCATACGGAGCTGTCAAAGAAGGACCAAATTCATAGTATATCTCAATTTTAGAAAGGGAAGATTCAGTCAGAGTTCAAAAGGAAAGAAAAGGCTGTCCAAATTCAAAGAGAATCCATTGATCCCATTACTTAAGGAAAAATATATCCTAGCAGTAATATTTCTGAAGAAGGGACAAAGCCAACAATCAAGGAATCATCAGTAAGGGCTAGTTCCAGGCAATATCTATAAATAGCAGAATGCTCCAGTAAAGAAGTACGCAGCCTTCTATACAAATTGTCTATCCAACTACAAGTTCTTTATTCTACTCTTAACAAGCATTGCAATTCACTTTAGTAGATTTACTGTGTACA